>NW_028274819.1:112129271-112429271 GCF_037043125.1 Eumetopias jubatus
GATTGTAAGCCTTTTTCCTTTTTTTGATCTCTAGGTAACTTACACCCACACAGAAGCTAAAGCATACAAAAAGCAAACATAAAAATGGCGGACATAGCCCCTCCTTTATCAGTAATCATTTCAAATGTAAATGGATGAAACTCTGATAAAAGCACAGATTGAAAAATGGATTTTAAGAAAACCAACTATATACTGTATACAAGAGACCCACTTGAAATCCAAAAATAGAAATAGCTTGAAAGTGAGAAAGTAGAGAAACCTATTACATGCAACTAGTAACCAAGTGATAACTGAGGTGGCCATAGTGATACCAAACAAAATAGATTTGAACCAAAAACCATTACGAGAGACAAGGAAATTATGTGCTCAGCAGAGTTACAAACCATGAGGCAAACACTGAGAATTGAAGGGAAAAACAATTCTACAAGAACAATCGGAGACTTCAACACCATTTTCAATAACGGATAGAATGTTTAGATGGCTATTAATAAGGAGATACAGTTGAACAATAAAAACCAATGAGACATGGGGCGCCTGGGTGGCTCAGTCAGTTGAGTGACTGCCTCTTGGTTTCCTCTCAGATCATGATCTCAGGGTCCTCGGATAGAGCCCCACGTTGGGATCCCTGCTCAGCGGAGAATTTAAGATTCTCTCCCTCTCCGCCCCCCACCATTCACATGTGCACACATGCTCTAAAATAATTAGAAAAATCAATGAGAAATACAGTGGATTCTCTTTGAGTAGCTATATAACTGGAACCATGAACACTGAATTAGAAATATCGAATCATTACTCTTAAAAGAAATACAGGGTTTGGATCATACATGAGTCTAGTAACATTTTCATCCACCAATCAGTATGTAAACTTGTGTACATTTCTTTTTAAGAGCCCTTATTTGGGGGTACCTGGGTGGCTCAGTGGTTAAGCGTCTGCCTTTGGCTCAGGTCATGATCCCGGGGTCCTGGGATCGAGCCCCACGTCGGGCTCCCTGCTCAGCAGGGAGTCTGCTTCTCCCTCTCCCTCTGCCCTGTTCACGCATGTGCGTGCTCTCCCAAATAAAATATTTAAAAGAATTATTTGATATATAGTATAATTATCAACCCTGAATTCACAGCCAGCAGCACTATACCACATATCTGAATAAAGATTATCTGACCTATCACACCCTTCTTAAACTTGGGAATACTGGACAGCATTTCTGCCCCACGCTTGGGAGCCACTTTAAACAGTAAAATCAATAAAATGCAAAACTGAAATACATAGCACTAAATAGATCACAAAAGGATACTTCTTTATAAGAGCTGGAATAAAAAAGAAAAGCATCAATGTGAGTTGGGACTATGCCCTTGAGGCAACACTTCTCTCGGTGCACGCATGCCCACAAATGACTACAAAAGCATCAGAAGT
This sequence comes from Eumetopias jubatus, assembly GCF_037043125.1. Classification (NCBI taxonomy): domain Eukaryota; kingdom Metazoa; phylum Chordata; class Mammalia; order Carnivora; family Otariidae; genus Eumetopias; species Eumetopias jubatus. The sequence goes on from NW_028274819.1 coordinate 112,130,680, forward strand.
AGTGATTTCAGAATTACAAATATTGAGGAAGCTAATTATGAAATAGGGAAACTATGAATAATGAAGATCCTCCATATATGGAACACTCCACTGAACAACACAGGTTAATCTCAAGTGCCTGTGACAGGGAGCCTGGCTGGCTCAGTTGGTACAGCATGCAACTCCTAATCTCAAGGTCGTGAGTTCAAGCCCCACATAGGGCATTCAGATTTTACTTAAAATAAGGAGAAAGCAGACATGAGAATCCTGGGAACCCATTAATGTTCCCCTCCTTTCAGGTGCATGTGGAATATTGACCAGACTAGACCATACGTTACACCACAAAACAGCTTGCAATAAATTTAAAAATATTTAAATGATGAAAAGTATCTTCTCTGACCACAGCAGGACAAAGCTAGAAATCAGTCACAGAAGGAAAATGGGGAAAATACACAATTAGTAAGAATTAAATAACTCTTGAACAACCAATGGATCAAAGAAGAAATGACAAGGGAAATTATAAAATACTTTGAATGATAATGAAAAATACAACACACCAAGATTTGTGGGATACGGGGGGGGAAGTACTCAGAAATTGATAGCCATAAATGCCTACAATTTAAGACATTTCAAATTAATAATGAAAAACCTCTCAACAAATAGAATCTAGGACCAGATGGCTTCACTGGTGAATTCTACCAAACATTGGAGAATTACCCCCAATATTTGCCAAACTCTTCAGGAAAAAATAGGAAACCTTCCCTTACCCATTCTATAAAGCCAGCATTACCTTGATACTAAAGGCAGAAAATAAACTTAGAGACAAATACTTGTTGTGAATATAGATGCAAAAATCCTCAACAAAATACTAACAAACTGAATCCAATAGCATATTAAACCCATATTGACCAGGACTGAGTGGGATTTATCATGAACCAAGGTGGTTCAATCTAAAAGTCAGTCAGTGGCAATACACTACACTATTAGAACCAAGGAAAAAATCCACATGATCATGTCAATTGATGGAGAAAAGGCATTTGACAAAATTCAGCACCTTTTCATGATTCAAAACACTGAGAAAAATAGGAATAGAAGTAACTTCCTCAACCTGACAAAGGACATCTATGAAAAATGGTGAAAGACTGAAGACTTCATCCCTAAAGTCAGGAACAAGACTAGGACTTTTACTTTCACCATCCATACTCAACATTACAGTGGGAGTCCTACCACAGAAATGAGACAAGAAATCAAAAACATCCACATCATAAGGAAGAAAACTCTCTATTCACAAATGACCTGATCCTATACATGGAAAATTCCAAAGTATGTAAAAGAAAGTTGTTAGGGCTAATAAATGAATTCAACAAAGCTAAAGATCACACAAAAACCCATCTGTTTCTATACCCGAGCAATGAACAATTTGTAAAGGAATTTAAGAGCTTTCACCTACAGTAATAACTAAAGGAATCAAACACCTAGAAGTGAATTTAACCAAGTAGGTGAAAGATGTATACGTAGAAAACTATAAAATACTGCTGAAAGAAGTTACAGGAGACCTAAATAAATGGAAAGATATCCCTCTGTCATGGATGATTTAATATTAAGATATCAATAGAACCTGAAGTAACGTCCAGATTCAAAGTAACCACTATCAAAATTCTATGGGTTTGTTTGGGGTTTTTTGTTGTTGTTGTTGTGTTTTTTTGGCATTATGGAAAAGCTGATCTTCGAATTCCCAAGGAGTAGAAAAGGGCTCTGCAAAGCCAAAACAATCTTGAGAAAGAACAAAGTTGGAGGAAAAACTTCTGATTACAAAACTACAATAACCAAGATTGTGTGGTATTTATAGAACTGTGTAGACGAAGAGTCTAAAAATCTATGGTCAGTTGATTTTTGATAAGAATAGTCTGTTTAATGGACAGTACAAGGACAACTAGATTTCCAGTGCAAGAGAAGGCAATTTGATTGCTACCCCCTCACACAAAAGAATTAACTCAATGAATTGATGACCTACATAGAAGAAGTAAAACCGTAATACTCTAAGAAAACATAGTAAATCTTCATCACCTTGGATTTGCCAAAAAAATTCTTAGCTATAACATCAAAAGCACAAACAACAAAAGAATTGATTTCATGAAAATTAACTTTTATGCATTAACAAAAAAGTAAAAAGATAACCTACAGAATGGGAGAAAACTTCTTAGAAGCCATATATATAATGATTAATTTCTACAATATATAAAGAACTACAACTTAAAAAGACATGCAAACTTAAGAAAAATGGGTAAAGGACTTGGATAGACAGTTCTCCAAAGAACTTAAACACATGGTCAGTAAGTAGATGAAAAGATGCTCAATTTTACGGCAAGGAAGGAAATGTAAAGGGGAAACGTAAAGGAAATGTAAACGTAAAGCCACAGTGAGAGGCTACTAAGTAGCCCCTCGGACGGCTATGCTGAGGGAAGGAAGATAACGGGTTGGCAGGGATGCACAGTAACCGGAGCCCGGGGATGCTGCTGGTGGGAATGCACAGTGGTGCAGCTGCTGTGGACAGCATTTGGGCTATTGCTCAAAAAACTAAACCTCAGGTACCGTATGACCAAGCAATTCTACCTCTAGGTGTATACTGAGAGGGATTGAGAAGAGGAACACAAAGCGATATTGTATGCCCGTATTCGTCGCAGCATTATTCCCAGGAGCCAAAAGGGGGAAATGAGCCAAGTGTCCATCAACAGAAGAATGGATGAACAAACTGTGGTCTATCCATACTATGTGCTACTCGTGAGCTAGAAAAAAAATTTAGTTCTGACACATGCTATAACATGGCTGAAGCTTAAAGTATGCTAAGTGAAATAAGACGCCAGAAGGACAAATAGCCTATTTTCCACTTAAAATACCTAGAACAGACAAATATTATAGAAAAGGCCCGCTAGCGGGTAGTAAGGAATTGAGTGAGCAGGGGAATAAGATCATGCCCAATGGTACAGAGTTTCTCTTTGGGGTGAGGGAAGAGGTTTGGAAGTAGATAGTGGGGTGAATGGCACCCTCACCACTGAACTACACTTTTAAAACTGGTTAGAATGGCAAATATATTATCTGAATGGCCACAATTAAGAACAGATGTCACCCATAAAAGATAGAAACTGATTTTTATAATTCTTAGTTATTCGATAACCATTCCCAAAATAGTGTATGAAAAAGCAACATGCTGAAATGAGGGGTATTTAAGTACATCTGTTGGCTGCCAAAGGGAATACTTTGAAAGTTACCCTGGTGTTGAAAAAATTATCATGTCTCCCTGCTTTACCCCTGTTTATTCATGGGAATAAAACGTGTAACGCATGGCTGGCGGTTTCTGACACACCAGCCGCCTTCCTAGAATGACAAGTGTTATTTCAGGATCGGCTCCATGGCAGAACCCACCACAGACACGTTTTCAAGCGAATGCTGTTCTCTGGATGTGACTCAGCTGAATTTTCAAGCAGTAATGTGAAAGCAAATGAAAACACGTTAACTTCTTAAAAATGCATCAACAACTGGTAGGTTTGGATCCTTTACATTTTCTTCACTTGAAACCTCGACCTGCCCCAGGATGGTCTCCAGTGATGCTACCTTGTCTACTTTAACTCCCTAGATGACCTCATCCATCATATGGCTTAAGACAGCATCTACGCTCTGATGATTCCAGATTGCTACCTACAGCCCAGACCTCTATTCTGAACTCCAGCCTCCTGTGTATGCCCATCCAATATTTTATTTGACATATTCTTACATACATCATGCACTATACTAAGCACTCTACAGGTACTAACTCATTAAATAATTTACTATTAGTCCCATTTTACAGATGAAGAAACTGAGGACAGATGGGTAAAGTAAGTATCCTGAGGTCACACAGCAAGTAAGTGACAAAGCTGGGACCAAACCCAGGAAATCCAGCTCTAGAATCCATGTTATTAACTAATACACTGAGGTGTTCTCTGCTGGGAGGGGTAATGGACATTAAAAACCCAACACATGCAAAAACCAGCTCTCTATCTAGAAAAGCCTATCCCCCCCCCCAGTCTTCCCCAAATAGGTAAATGACATGTTCAGCCTTCTAGTTACTTAGTCCAAAAATACTGGATGGTCCTTGCGTCTTGTCTACCTTGCATAGCCCACATCGAATTCATGGGGAAATCCTTCCGTAAGAACCAACACTTATCCTCTCCACGGCTACTTGGGCCAAACCAGTCACTTCTCCCCTGCCTCCTTTCTAGCCCACGAACTCTCATTCTTGCCTTTTCCCCACATAGCAGCCAGAAGGATACTTTTGAACACATAATTCAGATAGTACTACGTCTCTGCTGAGGACTCTAAGTAAAATTCGAAGCCCACGCTAGGAGCTGTGAAGTCCAAGGCCATCTTGTCGCAGCTGCCTTAGTAATGAGAAAAGCAATCCAGTCTTCATCTCCTTCTTGTGGCTTCTCCATTCCCTGACCTCCCTGTGATTCCAAGATCACAGTATGTTTCAGCCTGTTTCCCTGTTGTCCATCTGGCCGTTCCTGGGGAAACCCTGACTGGCTCCCCTACTTGGAGTCTTTGCTCCAAAACGTCCTTCTCAAGATGACAACTACTGAAGTGCATGTAGAGAAGAGGGAACCCTGTGGGCTGTGCACAGGCTGTCACCTGGCGTGGCCACTGTAGACAACGGTACAGATGTCCCTCAAATTAAAAATACTCTCTAATCCAGCAATTCCCCAGGATATATATGTGAGGGACATGAAGAGCTATCCTAACCCCATGTTCATGGCAGCAGCATTTACAGTAGCCAAGGCACGGAATCAACCTAAGCACCCATCGATGGATGAAGGGATAAACTGTGACTTACAAGTATGTGTGCATATGGCTACATTATTCCACTATCGAGAGGAAGGAACTCCTATTTGCATGGACCTTGGAGGCGTTATGTCAAGTGAGATACGCCTAAGACCTACCTGCATGATCTCACGTGCGGAATCTAGAACATCCAAACTCATGGAACCAGCGTGGGATGGTGATGGCGGGTGGGTGGGGGTGAGGGTGGACAGTGAGATGTTGCTCAAAGGATACAAACGTAAAGTTAGAAGGCAAAAAAGTGGAATCCAATAGCATGCTGACTGTACTTAACAATATGTATTCTGTACTTGAAAATTGCTGAGAGCAATTCTTGAAAGTTCTCTCCACAATAATTATGTGACATAACTTTATGGCAGTAATCATTTCACAATATATGTGTGTACCAGAGCATCACGTTGTGCACCTTCAATTTACACAATGTGATTGTATCTCATTTCAATTATATCTAGTCGAATATTTACACGATGTCGATTACATCTCAAAGCTAGAAAAAACTCACACCTGAGAAGACTTTCTGATCTCTTCTATAAATTATAACCTGCATGCCCCAGCCCTGTTCCTCTCTCTCATTATCCTGCGTTTTCTGGTTTTTTAATCCTTTGCCCCCTTATCCTCTATTGATTCGTTATTTGTCCATGATCCAAACCCTTGCCCCTGGAACATAAGCTCGGAAAGGCAGGGACTTTGATTTATTCACTGCTGTTTCTCTACCACCTACAAGAGTGGTTCCCATAGTGGTCACTCAGTGTTTAATTCCTGGGGAGCAGACCTGGAACAGTGCAAAGCCCCCCTCTGGCTCTTTGGAAATTCAAGTAGGAAAGCAATGTGCCAAATAGCATATTATCTATAAATACCCATTATTTACTAAGCTCCTCGAATATGGCAAGTACTCAAGGTTTTCATAAAATCCAAAAAATTCTTATTTTAAAATTTTGTTTTACTTCAATTAACACATGGTGTAGTATTAGTTTCAGAGGCAGTTCAGTGATTTATCAGTTGCATATAACGCCCAGCACGCATTACATCACATGCCCTCAACACCCGGCACCCAGTTACCCCACCCCCCACCTCTCCTTCCAGCAACCCTCAGTTTGTTTCCTGTAGTTAAGAGTCTCTTATGGTCCGTCTCCATCTCTGATTCCATCTTATTTTTTCTTCCCTTAGGCTCCTCTGTTCAGTTTCTTAAATTCTACATATGAGTGAAATCATATGAAAGTTGTCTTTCTCTGACAGACTTATTTCGCTTAGCATAATACCCTCTAGTTCCATTCACGTTGATGCAAATGGCAAGATTTCATCCTTTCTGACGGCTGAGTAATATCCCATTGTATATAGGGACCACATCTTTGTCCATTCATCTGTCGATGGACATCTGGGCTCCTTCCACAGTCTGGCTACTGTGGACATTGCTGCTATGAACATGTTACCCATATTTTATAAATGAGCAAACAGGCCCTGTTAGAGATGAAAGTAAATCACTCAAGTTCACAGAGCAAGAAAGATGCAAATTTATGAATCTTATTGCCTTAGTTTGGGTTTCTTCAAAAGCAGACCCAGTGTCAAATATTCGGGTGCAAGCCTCTTGAGAAGATGGCCCGAGGAAGTGGGGAGGCGGGGGGCTGGAGAGGAAGACAAGCCCGTGAAGGAAGGGTCCATGAATGACTGGGTCCCTGCTTTGGGCGACTGGCTGCCCAGCCCACTGGGGATGATAAAGTGTGGAGCAAGTCTGAGAACTTGGCCCTGACAAATGAGGAAGCCAGGGAACTTGTCCACCAGCAATGTCCTCACGGCTTAGGGTTTGTTCCTGGAGTTTAAACTTGCCCGCACTCCCGTCCTGCCCCACTTGGGAAGGAGACCCTCTGGTGTCTAGAAAACGTTCTGAAGCCAAGACCTCCAGGAAACCTTTAGCCTGCCAGCAACTGACTGCAGGTTACCTCCGGGGTCCGCTGAGGGGATACTGACCAGACAGGAGCAGCCTCCACACACAGCAGGTGTACCGGAGCATTAAGTTCCAGCACTTCGGGATGTTGTTCTACTACTAGTCTGATTCGTTCTGCTTTGAACCTCCCAATGATGCATCATCCCTGGACCCACCCATCCCCACATCCTACAGCCCAGTTAGCCTTCTCCATGGCTTCATTCTTCCTTACCTAGCTTGATTCCCTCATTTCTGGAGCAAGTACTTGTGAAGCCTCTTCTTTGTGTCCGGTTGAGGACACAGTCTGGTCCTCAGAAATTATGCTTCCAGCTTGGGAGGGATGTAAGCAGATCAGCAGTGTTGGTTCGCTTTGGGAAGATGGTGCAATGGAAGTGGGTAGGAAAGGAAGCAACCGTAAATATGTATCAAAAACTATTGAATTGTACATTAAAAATGGAATTTTACTGCATACAAATAACACTCCAGTAAAGCTGAGAACAGACATAAGTTACTAGAAAGCTAAGGGGTAAGTGAACTGAGTATTAGACTCGTCCCCATGATGCTAATGTGCCACTTAATTCCCCAGGATACATCGAGCATGACCACAACAGCTTTCAGGCTACAAGGTGGACGCCTCACTAGAAGTTTCCAGAACTTCTGCACCCAGCTAAATCACGTGGAGGGCTTGTGAAGACAGGGCTACTACTGGGGTTCTGATCTGTTTCTTCACAGAAACTCTCTGGGCATGTTCAGTTTATGACATCACCTGACATAGATTCAGGATTTGGGCACTTTTCAGTATGCGTCACAATTGGGGGAAAAAAATGTACTTACAAAGAGAAAAGAAGAATGTGAGGTTCACTTATCTCCAAATAGCTCTCTTGCTCAAGGGCTTCTGTACGCATACATGTATGTGCTCTGCTTAGGGGCTCCGCTAACCCAGTGCTTTGACTAAAGATGTCCAACTCTATGTCCTTGACTCAAACACGACTCCATGATCCACGAAGGCGTGATGTCCTCGGTGCTTTGTGGACAAGCAAGAAACAGAAAATCAGTGGAACGCCCTGGTTCCAGACTCAGTAGTAGAAGGAGGCTGGTGTTTGCTAATGGAAAAATACGACCCTGAAGGAGTGGTCGCTTGCATCTCAAACGTTAGGAGGCGACCACAAACAGGGATTTGCAAAGCCACCAGGCAATGCTGGCGTATTGCCCTGAGTTTCTTCTTGACACCTTCAAGAGGTGCTTTGCCTGGGGGGCATTTGCCAAAACTGGAAAGTCTCAGAGTCACAAATGCTACTGTGCTGAGGAATTCTTGGCCCTTAAAGAGTCGTGAGGGAGGAGTGTCTCGAAGAGCACCTGAGCGGGGGTGCCAGGGTGTGTGCTGTGAGGAAAGGCACATCAGCCTCCAAGGGCACCTGTAAGTGCGCACCACGAGGTGGGAGGGTTCTGTTTCTCGGGCGCTATGCAATTTCTTACCGTCCAGAGACGCCAACCGGGCGAAGAAGCCCAGGGAACAGCCACTGCGCTGAGGTTAGAACCTCCTACTGAGTACGCCTGCGGGGCAGCGCCGTCGCGGGGGCCCTGTCCGTGCGCCGAGGTGCCGCGGAAGCTCTGTGCGCCCCGCTCCTGCCGAGCCTCCTGTTCTGGATACACAGCGGCCGGCGAGGGCTCCGCCGCGGAGAACGGGGAGTGCGTGGGCTTTGGTCGCCCCCTGGTGTTGGCTCTGCGGGACAGCAAGGGGACGTCTGACCTTGGGGTCCCTTGGAGCTGATCCGTGCGAGCTACAATCCCTCAGGACTGAGATCTGTCTTTAGCCATGGGTTTGCGGGGGGTACTGAGGGTAGCTGGACCCAGGAATGTCTGGGTCATATTGTCGGCCTGCAGTTGTTCTAGAACGTTTTTGCCAAGTTTTATCTTGAGTCGAGTCTTCTTTGTTTCTTACATGATTATGTCTATTTCCTGGCATTCTTAGACACAAATGAAAAACAATTACCATCTGCTTTCAGCCTTACCTAAAAGGAGGTAAAAAGATCATTTCCATTTTCTGTTGTTACTGCTGTCTCTGTTCTCCATTCCAGTTGCGTTGAGACCCGTAGCACGTGAGGTGCACGCTGCTGAAGTCCGTCCCTAGCTGGGATGCGCAGGCCTGGGGGGTCTCCATCCCTACCTCAGACTCCTCTACTTCACCACCACACCAGCCACGCTGGCCGCTGACTGTTCCCTAATGCACCCAACTACCTCCTACCACAGGGCCTTTACACATGCTGTTGTTATGAGTAACTTTTTTTTTTGCCCCCCCCCCCATAGATTCCATATAGTTAATTTTTAGTGGTTAAAGAATGCATCCTGAGGTTCCGATCCTGGTCTCCCAGTTACTGGCTGTGTACCTTGGCCAGTTAAATTTACTGGGCCTCTTTCCTTACTGATGAAATGTACTCCCATGACCACCTTAAGGGGCTGCAGGAGGATTTCACAACCACACCTGTGGAGGACATTGGGCACCAGATAACATTGTAGAGTAACGCTAAGTATCTGTCACTATTCAGTCTTTTTTTTTTTTAAAGATTTTATTTATTTATTCATTTGAGAGAGCGAGAATGAGAAAGAGAGCACATGAGAGGGGGGAGGGTCGGAGGCAGAAGCAGACTCCCCGCCGAGCAGGGAGCCCGATGTGGGACCCGATCCCGGGACTCCAGGATCATGACCTGAGCCGAAGGCAGTCGCTTAACCGACTGAGCCACCCAGGCGCCCCTGTCACTATTCAGTCTTAATCCGCTCATGTGCCACTTCTTCCTGGAAGGCCCCTCAGGTCCTGATTGAGGTTAGTTTCCTTTGTCACCTGCTCTCCAAAGATTTTTCCTATTTTTTGGTATGGTAAGATTTTTTTATTTGAAATAGAATCTGAGCCGCCTCTGTACAGCTGAGAAAAGAGGCTGGCCTGCCTGAGGCTGCAGCGTCTCCAACCACACGGGACCGTGTCTGTGCCCCAAACCCCGTGTGCCAGGAACAGCAGAATGAGAATGCAGAGCTGCGTCCTGTGCTCTCCCAGGCTCTGAACGGAGGAGTTTCCCCACGCACACGACAGGTTGTGTCGTTATGACAGATGATTCTCCGGAACTATTCTGGGGGAAACACTGATGCGATCTAAAACTCAGATTTGTATTTTTGTGTATACATCCTCTGTCTGGAATGTCCCCACCACGAGCGTGGAGACTGCGTGTCTGTCCTTGCTTCTGTATCTTCAGGGCTCACACGTGTCTGGTGGTCCCTATAATTAGCAGAGCTGCATGAATCTCTGAATCCCTCTGAAATCCTTCCACTTAGACCTGTCTCCCCTCCCCTCCACTCACTGCTAACTAGAGGCTGAGAAGAGAAGAGTCTGTCCTCAAACACCCTTCCTTTCTGGTTCTCTCCAGTCTTCCAGTCGGGAGCCCTCAGGCTCAAGAGCTGCCATCTTGGAACTGAACGCTGCCTTGTGTGGGGCTGGGAGGCCTTTGTTGTTCACATGTTTTGGGCTCAGAATACATGAGTTACAAACGTCCTCCAACAGCCTGGTTTGTGGGCAGGTCGACCTTGGGTCTGCGGAATGAGGCTAGAATTGCACAGGATGTGGATTTGGCCCTTGGGTCCCTTTTTAGAATCATTTCATCCTCTTAAGCCATAAGTGATGATTGTCTTCCCCTAAAATCCTATCACTGGGTTCTACCTCCCCACATCCCCCAAACCATCCAGAAGTGGCTTGAAAAAGTCACAACCCTTAAACCAGACAACAGCTATTTCGGGTGAGGTTGTGCCTTGGATTTTTCATCCAATCGATTCATTCATTCCTGTAGACTGGCCCAGCTTGGGTATGAAAATTGCTTCCAGTACCAAATATGGTTGGTACTGATGAAATTTCAGTTTTGAATAAATATATCAACTACAGTTGGAACAAGATGCTGGGGAGAGTGAGTCCAGGCTAAAGCATGAAGACCTCAGCTTCCTTTGGGCCGTCAGTGCTCTGCCTGGAAGCTGCCCGCAGGGAATCCCTTGGGGTCTCACACAGAATGAGGACAAAGGTTGAAGCTTTTGTGGCATCTGCACAGAACCTGGGAATGTAAGCCTCTGAGCTCTTACCTGCAGTCAGCCCAGGACTAGAAAAGGATGTGGAACACAGGAAGGCCAGTAAGGATTAAATGAGTTAACGAAAGACCTATAGGCTCAGATCTTGCATGTATTAGCTAATGCGGAGATACTGCATGAGATCATCCTTAGCATCACTGAAATAATGTATGAAATGATTGCTGTGTGTGCTATGTATGCTAAGTGCATAAGGCATTACTCGATTTAATGCCCCCAATAATCCTATGAAATTGGTGCCATTGGTATATCCCCATCTTGCAGAGGCGCACACTGAGGGTTACAAAGTTACTTTCCCAGGGTTACTCCAGTAAAACCCGGATCTGTGACCCTCCAAAGCCTAAATTCCTAACTACTCTGCTGTAAGGGGCTGATGCATTAAGGAGACACCATAAAAAAACAATAGGATTTGTAACGTAATGATAATCTTATTGCTGAATTCCTTTGCTTTCATTAACCGTTAAATTGGCATTTAAAAATGGGTGAGTCTTGGGCGCCTGGGGGGCTCAGATGGTTAAGCGTCTGCCTTCGGCTCAGGTCATGGTCCCAGGGTCCTGGGATCGAGTCCCACATCGGGCTCCCTGCTCCTTCGGGCCTGCTTCTCTCTCTCTCTCTCTCTCTCTCTCTCTCTCTCTCTCTCTCTCTCTCATGAATAAATAAATAAAATCTTTTAAAAAAATTAAATAAATTAATGAAAAATGGATGAGTCTTTTCAGGTCAATAGTTCTCATTTCCCCTCAAGGTGGAACAGGATGATTTTAGGAACTACGGTCAACCTATGATGGTTTGCTTCTTACCTACATCTGAGTAGGAGAGCCTATGATCTGACGCTGAGACGGCTCCATCTGTTACAGCACTTTCTACTAAATGTCCTTTGAGAGAAGCCACTTGCTGAATGACCATTAGGATCCCGTTTAATTCTGAAAAGGATAAAACTCATTGTCTGGAACTTCTTGGCAGAGAATTATTATGACGTTGTGAATAAAAGTGTCATTATTTGACTTGTGGCAAATAAAATACCATAAAGTAACATACTTGAGAAAATCAAGACATAGGGACCAGCACGGAAAGTGTTTCTTCCAAATCTAAACCCATGACTGAGGAATGACAAAGGGACATAGGGAACTTTCTGGGATAATAGGTATGTAGTGGACTGTTAACAGGTATGTGTATGTGTCAAGAGTGAGCAAACCATATGCTGGAAAGAAGCATGGCTTACTATGTGTCAAGTAAACCTCCCATAAAAAATGTATATTGAAAAAAAGGCCACTCACCTGGCTGAAGTTTCTGAGGGCATGAGTCAAAAACACATTTAAATTGATGAAAATAATCAATGCATGACTTTATAGTGGCATAGAATTGACCCAATAGGAATATGTTCATCTACTCCTTAAACCTCCCACCAGCCCTGATGCTGGAAACTGACATTCAGACAGAATAAGCTGCTCGTTCAAGTCCCCAGCCAAGATTTCAGGTCATGACAACCCAATGTGTTCACCGTTATTTAAAAAAAAAAAAAAAAAAGTCTGCCATCCATGCTACTGCAATTATCCAATAATGTGTTTAAAAACCTAATTTTCTCCGTAAACCTGGTCGGGGTGAGACCCAAGGTTTACACTACATCTGCACTTTGATAATTTCCAAACTGAGTCATTTACCTTGAAGTCAACAATAAAACCAAGTATCAAAGTTCATTTCTCGATACTCATTCTTTGTAGAAAGGACATAATTGCCAATAAATGTCTGTAGAAGAAATTGTGGCTCTTTTCAAGTAACTGGGAGAGTTGATCGTTTCAGAGGGGTCTGAAAGCAGGAGGCTGACCCCAGGGAACTATCTGATAGGAGCAAGAGCCGCAGCCACAGTCCCTGGGTCCTCCTCTTTGAGTAAACGCCAATATTCTTCTTCTTAGGAAAATAAAGGTGAAAAGGAAACTAAAGTGGGGGATGTGAGACTCAGCCTGTGGCCATTCACCCAATGGCAAAATGCTCTATTAAACCGAGAACCTAAGTATGTCCCGTCAATAGCAGTTTTTCTCGAAAGGTCTTCAGTATGCTAAAGGCTAGTAGAACAGAAAGGGCTAAAGATGTTCTCTATCCTTGGGTTGTCTTTGGGGTTTTAAATGGCACCGAGGTTTGCACAGTGAGGAGGCCATGGACCTAAACCAGACCCAGGGAGAGTAGTTTGGAGGGGGAGGGCTCTAAACCCGCCCCAGACCCATGCTGTCAGCCTACAATGCCTCTTCGGGGAGATCAGTCCCAGAACTCCTTTGGGGACCTGCTGTCTGTAGCACAGGGGCCCCTTCAAACTTCTTAATGGTAGGAATAATTCTACTCATTCCTGTGTCCACAAAAGCGTTATTCTAAGTGACTTCAATGAGGGTTCATAAAATTATTTTTAATAGAACTGTGTCTGCCTTCTACCAGAAAAACACACAACTCCTATCCTGGTCGGGGGATTCACTGAACATACAGCAAATGGGGAAGCCTTTGGTTGTCCCCTTTGCAGAGGAGTAGGAAAACACGACCGTGGAGAGAAAAGCAGTCTGCGGCTTCAGGCCAGACAGCCCGTCCAGATTGCAAGTGGCCGCCTTGAGTGACATGTATAAATATCTGAATAGCTAAAGGCAGTGACAGAATTCATAATTGCAACGTTTAGAAATGGAATCCATTTCTCTTTCTGCAAAGAGCTTCTAAATTAATAACACCAGCTATGAACTAGCAGAAAATAAAATCTACACCACTGATAACAAAGCCTGTTGGTTGCAAATTTAACACCCTGCTATTTTATAGTCTCTCTAATGAATACACAGTTATGACTTTCAAACGTTTGCGTGGAGGCCAATTCAGGGTTTAAGTCACTCATGCCACAAAGCTGCTTTCTATCCATACTTGCTTAAAATTACCCAGGAGAATAATTGGTGTTTTTCTTTCCTCTTGTGGTTAAACATAACCCTGTTATAAGTTAATAAAAGTGCAGATACCTTATTCGTATTCAAAAGGCAGGCTGTTGCCACTATGACCACAAATCATAATAGGTTAATCTAACATCAAATATGTATCACTGGGGTTGCTTAAAATGAGCACCTCGCCCAAAACTTTACATTGTAATCCAGTAGCAGATATTAAGAAAAACAAAAGGGATTTAGGATTATTATCTCCAGACCAGCAAATGAATAAACCAGGTGAAGACAGAGCGATAAAAGATTTCAAGTGACTTTTGGTGGAAAAAACCTCTGGGTCTTTTGATTCAAGGACAGAATAAATGACTTGAGAGGTCCACACGTTCATTTACTCAATAGTCGTTGAGGACCTCTAGCGTGCTGAGCACAGGGCCAGGGGCTAGGGAGCAGAGAGGAACAAGTAAGTTCCCTTCCTGCCTGGAAGTTACATTTAACTTAAAGAAATGAGCAAACAAAGCACAAAAGAAACCTTGTGCTTGAAACTCTTGATTTTCATAGATCCTTTGGAGATTTTACTGACCCAGTCATCTCCAGTGGACACCACGGAAGCAGACTTAGTCTGGATCCAGGACAAAGGGCTGTGGAGGTAGGAGTTGGACCGAGAGATTATCACGACCTAGAATCCAGGGAAGACTGCAATGAGGGGTTGGCCAATGGGGCCAAACACGGTGGAGAGATGACGCAAAGACCTACTTCACATTGAATCGGCAACATGGGAATTCAGGGAAAATGAAGACCGTGAAGATGATGGTTTCGAAAATTTGGGGGAATAACAAAAAAAGTGGGGAAATAAAGGGAAAAGTAGATAAAGTGGATTCAGGAGAAGAGTTTTAAAACAAGAAACACTGTATGTTTGCCCATGGGAGTGACCCAAAGGAGGGAAATGAATGCACAAGACAACGGTCACATACAGAAGCAGTTATAGATGGTGAGCACTCCATCTTTTGAGGGAGAAGGGTGAGAGAGAGGGAGTGAGTGAAACTCATCAGTTCCTGTCCTCTCCTACCCAACTGCTGAAAGGTCTGCCCAAGTCCTGGTCTTTGTCCAACTTAGTTTGAACAGTCTTGCCCTCTCCCCCCACCCCCTTGGGAACGAGGCAGACGAGTGCTCATGCTCAGGACCTTACCTACTTGTTCTGTGCTTGTGGCAATCTCAACCCCCGGAACAAACCCAGCAGAACGAAGGAGAAAACTCGCAGGCTCTGGCTCCAGGTAACCCCTACGTTGAACGTTACACTGTGCTAAGTTCCTTTCACTGATGTCATACCTTTGCAAAGTTGGGTTTGGGCAGTTTCTGTGATAAAAAGCATTTACTTCCTGAAAATCAATGTGGGACAGGAAATGAGGGTTGCAGTGTTGAATCGGATTCCAAGTTTTGAGAAGGTATACAGTGTCCAACAAGCACACTTAATCCATTAGAATGCAATTAGGGTTATTTAAGAATTAAATCATTTTCTTTTTCAAAAAAAATTAGGATCCTCAAAAAGAGCTGATTTATCTGGGACACAGAAAAATGAAGGTCAAAGGGTAAATACTTGGTCTCATTCTAGATCAGATACAAGGAATCTATCGACTTAATCCCGATGCCTGGTAGATCCCTAAGGTAGGGCTAAGCATTAGCTGTCTTAGACTTAGACACTTGATCCACACTCTGTACCCAATAAGTAACTCGCCCACCATGAATCAACTTCTCATGCTAATTTATCTGCAGAAAATAATACCGTTGTCAGAGTAAACTAAATTCTCCACCCTTGGCCCTGTGAATTAACATGTTCTTATTTATATGAGTACTCTCCATAAGCTAGATGACCATGATATTTGCACTGAGGGATGGGTTCACCCCAGAACACTGGCATAAGCAACTGGCTATACCTTCAGAGTCCAGGACAGATCCTGGGGTTTGATGAAGTCCTACTTATGTCATATATAAGATGTACGTACATACACATACATGGATGGAATTACCTGATGCCTCTGGGCAGTGCGAGATTTGGTTTAATCCCAGGTGGGTCAGCGTCCACGCCTTTCCTGACCATCTATCCCTTACATAGTAGTTAATCCTCGCATTCTTCTGGAAAGTGCGTGTCACCACCAGATACTCTTTAGGATATGACAGAGATAAGGCAATATGCATAAAGAAGGCTAGTCTATGCTATACGTCGGATTCTCCCCATGTTCTCAGACTACCATTTCCTTTATTTGTAGACAAATAAGTCCTTTAGGCCAGAGGGGATCCACGTTCAGAATTGTGCTGCCTTGAAACACACACTAGCAAATAAAAGTAATTAAATATAATCTGTCTCTATTCACTTGAGTATTAAAAAGGAATCTAATTACTCACCCACAGAGACATCACTAAACTTCAAAAGGGTTTCCTCCTCTTAATGGCTTTCTGACCTCCAGTCTGCCCCTACCTTTCACTTGTCCAGACACTCTGCACTCACAGGCTTTGCTTTTTCCACTACCCGGCGCCTGGTCTGTAGCCCCCTCCCCGCTGCGTGCAGCATCCCACCCCCCAGCCCTGCTGCCCACTCCCTCCTCACAGGGCAGCCTGGACAGTCCAGTTCTGCTCCGATTGCTTTTCTGTAAGACATCTTCATGGAGACAGTCTGACAAATAAAAATGTCAAGACTTGACCTGAGATAAAGAAGTGCTTCGAGAAGGAGGGAACTAGTTCAACGTGAAAGCGGCACGAAGCCACTGCGCCTGTTTGGGCCCAGGGCTTGGACAGCAGTGTCCTTGAGGGGACACAGCCCAGCCTCAGGGCTGACCACTCTCCCACAGTCATCAGAAGACCAGGGTTTGAGTACTACCTCTATCGCTCGGGCTAGATGAGGGACCTTAGAGGACTTAACTCCGCTTAGACTGTCATAGTGTTCTCCCATGTAGGATAAGACGATAGAGCCTGCTCGCGGTGTTGCAAAGAAAAAATAAAGTCATCCCTGAAAGACGGCTCGCATTGCACCTGGCCCCATGGTCCATGCTCAGTAACTCAGTTCTCATTACTTGAACAGATTCATGAGAATATTCTCAAGCCTTTTTTGATGCCTTGCCTCTCACCTCATGTGGGTCACTAATTCTACACACGGCAGTTACCTAAGGAGGATAGAGGGGTGTCCAGTCCTTTCCTGTAGATCAGTTAGTGATGATGGTAGTTGCAAGCTGACCAGGAGCCCCCAAGGGAAGCTTCCATAGCTGAGCATATAAATAGGACTTTGGAAAGAAAGGCGATTCTCCCGTCTTGGGCAGAAGGAGCTGGGTTTGGCAGCTCTGAAGTATGAGATGTGAGGGTGTTCAGGGACACGATATCCTTCTATTCTCTGTCTCTGGATATGGACACGTCCTTTCCCTGAGGTCACTATAACCAGACCATGCTGGTCCTTCATGCGATGTATGAACAGGAAAATCAGCATGTCCACGATGTCCCCCTGCTAGTTCCGGCAGGGCTCCAGGAAAGGGCCCGGGGCCTTCCTGTCACCACGCTTTTCTGTGATCGAAGACCAAGAGTTGGCAAAGAAAATGAGAGCATGTTTGGAATGGCATGGAGGACAGACGAGGAAGCTCCAAGTTCAGTCTTGTATTTGGTAAAGGCCGAGGAGCGGGACGTTATCATAGGTCTTAGCTCGAGTCCTCTAGCAGACAGAGGATTAAGGCACTAACGCTTGATGTGGAAGGTCTCTCAGCCCAACATGAGGGAAGGCAGAACGCAGGTCCGAAGAGTGGGCACAGTACCTCCCATGCGGGCCCCAGCAAGCTGCAGAGATCACGCAGCCCGTCGGCAGGCGTCTTCTCTTACCGTGCGGGGTAGGCGCGCACAGTAGTGGATTCATCCGCGGGAGAGAGGAAGGCCGCGCCTGTGTCTGGCCAGTCCTGTCTCCTCTACTTCCCCTTATTCAAGATTCTCGAGGTGGGCGGCAAACCCCTGAGCTGCTGGGTTGCGTGATCTGGCCCCGGGAAAGCAGAGTCAGGATGTGGTGAGCCCCTGGCATTCTGTTGAAATCCAGAAGCTCTTGCACGGTGGGCAGCTATCAAGTACGGGAGGGTCAAGGACTGACCCTGTACCACTTTGCTTACTTTTCAGGGGCTTGGAAACTCGCCAGAAGCAGCTTTTCAAAATACTTAGTTATTCCATGTACCCAAAAATTACAGAAGCTAAACCAGACCTTCAGCCCCAGCACGCCCTCCACATACCGCACCCGCAGGAGTGTATGCCTGAGCAAACACACAAACACGCACGGCCCTAGGAAATTGGCCCTGGACGAAGCTCTACTCCTTCGTACTTGCTCTAGGAATAAGGACTTCACTGCAGTCATTTTGCCTTTCCCTGGAGACATCAGGGGACCTGTGACCAGCAGAGTCCTTCCTCTTGATCAGGAGATCTTCGAAGATCGTGGTCGCCAGATATTCCCTGAGGCCTCCCGCTCTAGATGAGACCCCGGCAGGTTCCGTGACTGTCCCCTGCCAGTCGCAGGGGCAGTTCCTGTCCACACTTGGTCCTGATTCTCTTCCCGGTGACCATCCCGGCACACTTTTTCCCCGATCACACTAGGAAAAACATCTGGCTCATTTCTGCCGATGCAGAGCATCCATGCGGCCTAACAGCCCCGGCCCACGGCTGCATTACTTCTCTAATAGCTAATGCAGTTTCTCATGAAAGCACACGCCTCTCTAAAAGTAAATGAAATGCCATAATCTTCCCATAAACTGGATTTAGTAACATATTCTCGATGATAAACGACATTCAATTGGAATCACCTCCTCTGCAATGTGAAATTGAAGTTTACTTTTGATGTGTTATCTGTTGATGATTGACTATAAAGGTAGGACCATTTAGTAAGCAAATGAACCACTCAGGAGGTAACATAATACACAGCAGTTTTTATAAATCTCTTTTCATCTTGCCTTTTCGCTGGTTTGGAAGAATTAAAGAGGGGACATGGAAAATGCATTAGGTAAATGGCAATATTAACAGTTGCCGTTTAAATTGTTGTCTGGATTTGTGAAAACCTGAAAAACAGAAACCTACCTTGGAACTGCAAGTACAAGTTGAAGGAAAGTAGTTTGCTCCCTGGGCGTCATGGGGGGGTCCCGGCCAGCCCTCCACCCCCCACCCAGCCCAAGCAGCTGCATGTGTCATGTCTGCCTGTGTGAATGCTGTTGAACATTTTAATGTGATGTGTTTGCCCTCGGCGAGGAAAGATGGGGGCGAGGCTGGAAAAGCCATGTCTTTGCCTATTTCAGATCGAGAGCCGTACACTTGTGGTTAGACCCCTGCCCAGCCCCATATTTGTCACTGCAGTGTCATAAAATCTTATGACCTGATTGGGACAAAACCAATGAAATGTTAAATATTTATCAAGCCACCCTGATAAACCTGTGTTCCCAACAAACGTACAGCTAGACAGACTAGCGGAACAGAATATAAATGTGTAAATATGTCAGGTATGTTTCTGAATGTGTAAATCAAATCCAGTTGAAAGGATTTTCATGAGGTTGAGACGAACTAGATCATGGGGGTACAGAGCACAGTTAGAATTTTTTTAATCGTTAGATTAATTGGGTTCTCCAGAAAAAACCAATAGCGATATATATATATACATATGTATGTATACATATATATACGTAGAGGGGGGATTATGAAGAATTAACTCCAACAATCATGTAAACAGACAAGCCTCAAGAGCCACAGTTGGCAAGCTGGAGACTCAGGTTAACCAGTGGTGTCCGAGTCCAAAGGCCAGCAACTCAAGACCCAAAAGAGCCGATGTTTTAGTTGGAATCCGGAGGCGGCAGAACACCAACATCCCAATTTGAAGCAGTCAGGCAGGAGGACTTAATTACTTAATTCCCCTTTATTAGAGAGAGTCAGCATTTTTGTTGTATTCAGACTTTCAACTGATTGGATGAGGCCCACCCACATTAGGGGAGGGCAATCTGCTTCACTCTGTCTATTTTAAATTTTAAATCCGTCCAGAAACACTCTCCTAGAAACACCCAGAATAATGTTAAACCAAGTACCTGGGCACTCCATAGCCTAGGCTAGTTGACACATAAAATTAACCATCACAATTGTCAAAATTGATCCCAAGCTAATGAAAGATTAAAGTAGAAAGAGAAAGTACAAAAGAACTAATAAAGATGAATATTGCTCTCTTTCTTAGAATGGGGAAGGACTTTGAAGTTTACAGATGAATACAAAATTCTATTAAAAAAAAAAACAAGAAATTTAGTTATAGAAGTGCTCAGTTACAGCAATAATCTGTGCCTTTTAATTTGTTTTATTGGTACCCAAACTTTTTAAAGCCAATGAGTTCTGGAGAAGAAAGGACTACATTTAGTTTCCAGGAATTACTTCAACTTTTCTGTCCAGTATGAGCCAACCAATTCCAATCCCTCATTTCTGTTCTGAAAAGATTGCATGGGGAAAACATATCGAGGATGTCCAAAGAATCCTCCCTGCTCTTATGGTAAACAGTCAACTGCTTAGCTGAGTTGAAGCGAGCAAAAAGAACAATACTAAGTTTTCTAGAACTTGCCCTAAACTAAGGTTGTTTGGATCTTTCCATTTCATTTTTATTGTCCACTGTAACATATGGTATGTAATCGTTTCCTACTCAGCATGTAAATTTTAAGGTCATTTTAAAGTCTACAAATTCTTTCCAGGAAGTTAATCTATAAACAAGGTGTTAGCTGACATATGCAAATTGAGTCATGAAGTCAGAAACAGCCTTAACGACAAACCTTTAACTGCTTGCTCCTAATGCTGGAATGTAATTTGTATTCTATCTCAAATGCAGGGACCATTTCTGCCTGCAAATAACTGGGATTTTGGACCCAGTCCATAGAAATTTGTTTCTATTGAGCATTTATATATGGTGACATAATGTGCAATGTACTTAGTCATTTTAGTAGCTGTATAAATTAGACTGCCATCAAGATTTGTAAGAATAGAACTGAAATCTGAGTGACATTCCTCATTTTCGATGCTGCTATTTGATGAGGGAAGAAAAAAATTTTTTTCCCTTTCACCTTCCTGGTGTCTGATCCAATCTCACTCTCCCACATGAGACAAGTGAATCTAAGTGGCACATCCGCCGAGAGCTTGGCCTTCCTGCGGGATTGTAGAGACCTTCATAGAGAGTAAACTGTGAAAGGTGGTACTAATCCAAATCTCTCCTTGGTCCCCATTAGCAGGAGGGAATGACTATTTGGTGGTGTGCGGGAGCCACCCTCACTTGCAGGGGAACCAAATGTGCACACAGATGTTAGTAGCATGAAATATGCCACTGGAGAAATGTGGACAGCATGGAGATCAAAGAAAGCTCCAGGTCAGGAGGGCCGGCTGTTAGCGATGTAGTGACATCCCCCTGACTCAGCAGTAAAGGCCTCAGAGATGAGAGGCTGTGCTGTGAAATAAATCTAGAAACAGAGGCTCTTACCCTGAGCCTGGAAAGAGTTTGAATGCTAGTGTCCTATAGCTATTCACTCAACAGACAAATGGACTTAACAGAAAAAAGACTTAAAAAAGTCACATACCAGCCATACATTAAAGGAGGTGAAAATTAACCCCTGTAGTTTTAAGTTAAAACTCACAGGTGCTTTTATGGAATAACCTGTCATTATTGCTTGTTCAATGTTCCCTTTTTTTCTGGCAGATTTCAAAAAATATTGATAAATGATTTGATGCATCTTATTAAACTAACATTAGTGTAATAAGGAGCTCCATAAAATGTTTGTTGGATAAAATCGAATAAGCAATGGTCTTTAAACTCCGTAGTGTTTAAGAGTGATTGCACCTCAAAGGATTGCTCCCCTAGGCCGCAAAGCGTAAGGAAAAGAGCAATGCAGATCTATTCAACCATTACTTTCTGATACTTGCAAATTACGTTCATTTTGCATTTGGTATATTTCTCTATGGCTCATATAGCTGTATTTCTTACATTCTTAAGTTTTAGAATAGTTATACATGCACAAAAAAGTTAGAAAATTAGTACAAGCGTTTCTATATACCCTTTGTCAAATGTTCCCTATTGTTACCTACTTGTATTGTCATGGTCCATTTGTTACAACTAAGAAACCAACACTGGTTCATTGGTCATTTCAACAGTTCATGCAGATCTCCCCAGCTTCTCTCCAATACCCTTCCTCTGTTCTAGGATCTTCTCCAGGATACCATATGACATTGAGTCATTGGGTCTCCATAGCACCCTCTCTTTGTCAAAACTTCCTTGTCATTAATGACTTGAAAGTTTTTAGAAGCACTGATGAAGGTTTCTCTAGAATGTCCTTCAATTTGGGTTTATCCATGGTCTTTCTCATGTTTATAATAGAGTCCTGAGTTTTGGGTAGGAAGACCGTAGAATTAAAATGCCATTCTCGTCCTATCATATCAAGGAGACATGAGACCAACAGGACTTATTCCTGATGAGGTAGACCTCCATCTCCTGGATGGGACAAGGTTTGCTAGGAATCTACTATGAAGTTACACCACTCCCCAACCCTTTTCATACTCAGATCTTTGGAAGCAAGTTAAAAAGTGTAGCCCACACTCAAGGGGGCTGGTGTAGGGAGGGGAGGGAGAAGCTAAGCTCCATCTTCTAGAGATAGCAAATACCTACATAAATTTTCTGGAACCTTCTGTATGGGAGTGTAATCTCTTCATGGTTATATTTATTCAATCATTTAGATACAGCAGGGTGGATCCATGGACATTCATATTATACCTTAAATTATAATCCAACATACTTTATTTACTTTATTTCTAAAATTGTTCCAACTTTGGCCATTGGCAATCCTCATTCTACTTTTACAAATGTATAGTCTAAATACTTTTGAAGCCTGAAGAAATTGCAAAGTTTCATTTTTAGAAGTTACAAAAAATGAAAAATTTGTTTCCTAGGAAATGCAACCCTATGGAATCAGGGTGACCAACTGATGAAATGAGTGATTTTTAAAAAATTCATCCATGTTTATTAAAAAAAAGACAAGTTTTTGAATATTTTGTTTCCAAGAATTATTCCAATTAGGAAAAAAAGTTATGTTAAAACTTCTGAAAGTAGTACAAAAAATATTTTTCTGGCGTGATTTCTGTCCAAAGGTGGTGGATCCAAGGTGTATGTTAGGTCATTAAGAGAATGTAACAGAATTTGAGCAGGGGGGATTAGGTACAGTATTTAAATTAAAAAGTGTCATTTTTTAATGTATTTTTCACTCAAGTGTGACCAGTGAGTATGTCATGAACCAGTTCAGTGTATATGTGTGGATCTAGCTAGAGGTGTGTATGTGTGTGTGTATATATATATGTATGTATGTATTCATATCTGTATGTGTATCCGGGGGGTGGAGATCTACATGAAGGGGTAACTGCAAGCTGTCTGTTCCAGAGTCTACAGGGTTGGCCACAGGCCGCACACCCAGTGCTTCCAAAGGCACTCTGCTGGTAGACGGACTTCCTCTTCCTCGGCAAAGGTCTCTCTTTTTCTGATTAAGCCTTTTAGCATATTAGAAGGACCTGCCACATCATGTAGGGTAATTGGCTTCAATCAAAGTCCCCAACTGGAATAGTAATCTCATTCAAAAACAGCTTCCCGGAAACCTCCAGAAGAAGACTTGGCCAAATCTCTGGGCACTGTGACCTAGCCAAGTGGACACATAGAATTAACCATGTTCTAGTAAGAGAAAGTGTTTTTCGTGAAAATTCTTCTTCCCGAGGCCATGGATAGGGGGGTTATATTTCATCTTAGGATCACTAGCTTCAGTGTCCAGCCTGGTGCCTTGTCCCGGGAGAACACCCAATGAATATTTGTTCAACTGAACTGCTTTTATAGACAGGAGTAATAATGGCTGCTATTTTTGAGTGGGTCCTATGGGTGCCATTTTCTGTACATTTTCTCCCTTTCTCACAATGACTCTGCAAAGCCGGAGGGTTCTACACTTGGTAAGCTGTAGAGATTCGAAGTCAAGATGGCCTGTCTTCAAGGCACATTTTCTCTGCTCTGTTTCAGGATTGGCAAATGGGTCCAACCCCTTTGCAGACTCCGGTCCATTTTTGTTGCAAAGGGATTTTTCACGTGGGCTCAGCAGGGAAGGGAGCCTCACTGTCCGAGCAGGAGATTGTATGCACGTTGCATATGCTGGAGCCATTTTCTATTGTGTGAAAAAAATTATAGGCAGGACGGAGCGAGTGAGTCACCCAAGGTCATTGTTCAATGTGATCAGGAAGGAATTGAGAAAGCACCAATTTTCAGCACTGAATATAAAACTTCACTGTTTCTTTCAGGATCTCATTAGCACTTCACAGAGGAGGGTTTGCTGGGTGTGGACAGACAAGATGGAGAAAATACAACCTTGTCTGCCAAAAGATGAGCAAGATAAAACAGGAGTTTGCTTTTTCCTGAAAGCCCTCTGTGTCTTTGGTGCAGTCCCTGCTTTACACACAGGAGCATAGCTGCAATGCTCTGCTAGGGCTCTGTGTTTCAAGACCAACTTCATAAGAAGATTATTTTAGTAGTTCAGGAAAAATACCTGTGTGTGGGACCTAAGACATGGCCACATTCTCTCAAATTCAGTTCCTCTGTGTTACAAGGATATTTCTTTGAAGCCTAAGATTCTTCCCCCCTCCTTTTGTTAGAGCATAAGAATTGCTATCTATGTCCTCCTGCATCTCTTTTCCTAGGAAACGGCTTACAAGTGGGCAAGAGCCACAGCTTGCTAGGAGAAAGTCACGGTGCTGTGCCTGGTGTCTTGTCTTCTGTGCCACGGAAGAGTGTTGGTTTCCTCCTCCACAAAACCGGAAACAGCCGTTACCCATGTGCTTGGCTGCTCTGCATCTTCTCAAAAACCACAGAGCTTTGTGGGCACATTCCTTCCTCCCCTGAAATCTAGGAAGGCTAAAGTCTCAAACCAAAATACTAAAATTCATGTGATGACTTACTATTCATACAGGGATAGCCAGGCAAGGAATATTGGTTCAATTAGCCAAGGATTCCCCAATTTTTAAATGCGGGTCAGGGGAATGAGGTACTTGGTGCTTTTATATAAAAAAAAGACATTGTATTTTATTTCTCGCTCAGTACTTATGAAATGTGAAAGCACTATTGAATGAATATCATGGTCACTTAGGGATCTTACCTCCTGGCTTTCTATTGCATTCACTTCAGGGAATCCTAGGAGGTAAAAAGATTCAGTGGAAAACCACGAGGAGCTGGGCGCCTGCTAAGTCCTGAATCAGCAGTCTGCTCCGAAGGCCGAGAGGCAAGGATGCATTCTGGATCTGTCCCAACTCCTGCATACTTTTTCACAAACACATACATGGAAAAGGGGGGGATGTTGTCAGTCTCACTACACTTACTAATGAAATTAAAGATAGAAGTGTTCTTCCTCATGGGGTTAGTACATTCTGAGGTGACCCGCACAAGCGAGGGAGGAATTATCCTCAGAGATGCTGGAAAGGAGCTCCCACAGAGTCCTCGTGAAATAAGGTCCGATGAGACCAAGCAGGGAGAGAAGAACATGGAGAGTGTTCCGTTGGTTCTTTTCTTCATTTGGAGCTAATGCCGACTCTGAAATTTCTGAGGCAACCTCTTAAATCAAGATCCGAAGATAACAGTCCTGCTAAGAGGGGGTCACTCTGTGAAGTAATAAACTAACACGCAGTTGGCATATTGTCTCATTTGGAAAAATCGACAGCTGTTTTTGTGGAGTAGCTAGAGATACGCTTACCATCTTGGACCCATTTTATGGAGTTCAGGGAGGCTGAATGAACCCTTCAGGCTTACAAAGCTGTTTCTAGTAGCACATTTGGGGTTAGCATCAATGCACTTTAAAGAATGACTCTTGAAAAGACCGGCTCTGGGCTGAGTCTGGAATGGCCGCAGGAGGCCGGGAAGGGAAGAAGTGGTTGCGACAAGAAGGGGCGGAGGCCCAGAGAGGGACATGATCGAAGCAGGGCAGTGACCCATAGGCTTATACATATGAGACACACTGGGTTATCTGGGGACTTAAACGGACAGAGGGGCACCTGGGGGGCTCAGTCAGCTAAGCACTGGACTCTTGATTTTAGCTCAGGTCAGAGGATCTCAGGGTTGTGAGATTGAGCCCTGCATTAGGCTCTGCCCTCAACGGGGAGTCTGCTTCTCTCTCTCTCCCTCGCTCTCTGTCCCCCTCCACCCACCACTTGTGCATGCTCTCTCTCAAAAAAAAAAAAAAAACCACAAACACCAAAGCGTAATGCTTCTCTTCATGACGTCCGTCTGTCCCTAGGGCTGTGCTGTCCTCTGTGCTTTGCCTCCTCCATCAGACTACAGGGGACACCTGTTCAGCCTCTTGCACCTTCCTACCATGCAGAGCGCTTCACAGATCCAGACACTCAGTGATAGCCCAACGGGGAACGAGCGGTGTGATCTCAGCGAGTCGGTAATTTCACAAACCCGGTTTTCTCACCCATTATGTAAGAGTAATAATACTACCGGCCTGGTTCCTCGAATATGAGGGTTAAGTAAGGAAATGCCTGTACAGGTACTGGTACCCCGTGTAGACAACACAGTAAAAGCTTAATAAATCGCAGCTAGTGCTTATTTTTGTTGGTGCAAGTACAGTGCTGGAGTTCGAGGCAGGGTTCAGCGTGAACTGATGGAGGCATCACTCAGCATGGAAACCTTTGTATGAAGCACGGACCACGTTGGCTCCAGTCCTCCGGGCTCCTCCTTCTGTACATCTTTCCAGCGTGGTTAGAAAATCAAGAGACCGGATGCAACTTCTCCTGACCTCTTGGGGCCCACCAAGCTCAGGTCCAAACTGAAGAGAAGTTGTAGCTTTGTGAGAACCCTCAGTATCGAGGGCAAAGAAGGGGGCCCTGTTCCCTCTCCTGAGGAAGAAAGCAGAGGACTCCGTGCTCAGTGCACAAGTGGAAAATACTCCTTAATGGTGAAAAATTATGTGTGTGTATTCATATATATATATTTACTTTTATTTTTAAATGTCGAAGTCCAAACTAGTCAGAATCCCAAACTGGCAAGAAATCAGCCTTGATGGAAATAAAATATATTCATCATATTTTTGAACTTCTTTAACACTGAGCTTGTTTCCCTGAGACCTAGAGAGATATTATTAACTTACACCTACTGCTTTTTCACTATATAATGTCATCGATTCTCGTAATGACTCTCTAAGGTGAGAGGTATTAACCCAATTTACAGATAAGGAGACAGGACTGTAGATTAATGTGCTCAAGGTCCTGAGAAGGTTGCAGGCTGGGGTGTGGGTCCAGCTCTCACTCTAAACCTAGTACTTGGAATCGCTACGCTCTTCTAGAACAATGAATGAACAAATGATTACATCAATGAGGGAAGGATTCTGACAGAAATGACTTTTGTTTTCTGATTGGCCTGATTCTTAAAGTCTAATGATGTAAATGCTATTTCTTTTCCTGTTAGGAAGATAACTGCCTAGGTTGTTCCTTCAACAGGGTTGTGTTGTAACTACATGATAATATGATCAGCACAACCCCAAGAAATTGAACTCCCATTCAACCAGCGCAGCGGGCCAAAGACCACTGGTGTCTCAAGGGCCTCAAGGATTGTAATTAGGAGGTGCTCCTTATTTTTGTGTGGAAGCAAATCACAGATATCCTCTCCAGAGGAATACAGGATTCTCAATACTGCAGGCGTTCTGATGTTAATCACCTCTTCTTCAAAGCAAATGCCCTTTGTATGCTAATTTAGCATTTGTATGATCTATGCCCATAGCAAGCTCTCTAAATGACAGAGGGAAGGGTCTGGGGTCTTCTAAAAGTTCACCTTGCAGGTGAGACTGACAGGTGCTCAGGGAGAGAAGCCACACAGAAGGGTCAGGGATTCCTTCTGCCAGTGGATCTGAAACAATTGGGATTGTGCGTGTGTGTCTGCATTAATAAGAAAATCGTTTTGAACAAATGAATTATAATTTTAGAATACTTTCTCTTCTGTAGTAAGTGTATTAAACATTTCTCTCTATGAATGCTAATTTCTACTTCCCACCTTCTACCTCCACCTCAAATTTAGGTTGACTATGCTTCCAGCAATGAGAGGAAAGAAGAGTAAGGGGGTTTGGGGAGGGTGATGTGAATGCTGCCCCTCTTCCTGGGCCCGGCGCTGCTATGTTGGGCCGCCACGTTGGATCCCTGCAGAGTGCGCCATCCACATGGCGCTCTGTGTGGATAATGCCCCTTGGAGGTGTGCTATGTAACTGTCCGACCTCAGCATGGCACAAACTGGATTGTGAAACCCGGTTTATCATAGCCCCCTATTACCCCTTACTCTGTTTCCCTCTTTGACTTCTTCCCTCCCCAGCAGAGTACTGTGTGTGTGGTTGGGTCACCTCTGGCTCCTTTCCTCGTGAGCTGGGTGATCTTGGGCAAGGTATTCCTTTCACTTCAGGATCCCCACTGTAACAGGAGGACCAGAATTTCATGTACCTCCGGGGCTGGTTGTACGAAATGAAGTGAGGCGTGTGAGGGGCCTGGCCCTGGTCCATGAGGGTTGGCTAGTTTCCTGCTATTCCTGTGGTACCATCCAGTTGCCCAGCCACCAAAGCACGGGGAGGTCTTGCCACCCTTTTCTGAAGATAAATGGAGAGGTTAGTTACCTCCGAGGGGTCTAATAATGCAGCACACCCCCCCATTCATTTTCAGATGAGTAAACTGAGGACCAGAAATGTCAAGATACGCCCTCAGTTGCGTAGGTGGTTAGAGAAGCACCAGGGATGAGAACTAAGGTCCTTTGCGTCAGTTGATGAAATTTCCATGAGGCCAGCAGGCTCCGGCTTTGCAGTCTTCAATCATAAACAACTTCAGTCAGGCATCGGTATCTGATGATTGCGCTTAGCTGCTAGGAAACGAAGTCCTGCTTGATTGATTCATTTTCATGCTCTTCTTCCTAACATGGGATTAATGACCCAAACATTGCTGACTCACAAAGTTACCACATGGAAAGACCCAGAGGCCCTTGTTCCTGAGGGAGGGAGTTGGGTGCCGGCCAGCTCTCCTGGGTCCCTGGTGCTCAGGGCTCACTCGGAGCTGTGCCCCCAACTTGCCTGAAGCCGGAGAAAGGGAAATGAACCTCCCAGCCTGGGGACAGTCTCCTTCCGAGTTGTGCAAATAAGGGTTTCTCTTTGCCTGGATGGTGAATCCGGCTCGCCCTCGATCCCTCAGGTTAAAGGCCATTTCTCTGGAGAGGTCCTTTTCCCGAACCCCAGGCTGGGTTAGTCCCTGCCCCTGTGGAATCCCACCACCTCCTGAGTGCATAAATAGTACTATCTAAGCTGCTATATACTGGGACAACTTTTGGAGGGGACCCTATTATCACATCATGTTTTCAAGTTCTCTTCCCTATGGCATTTCACCAACCAATGACAGTGATTCTCTCCTCACTGATATTACTGGGTGGGGGGGAGCCTAAATTTTTTATTCTACTGTCTAATCCTTAAAATAGATGTTAGCACACTAACATTCATCCTTTGTTTCTAATATAAATGTTTCTAACTAAGTTTCTCTCAAAGCTGGGTATAATCTACACAGACATTCTTCTCAAGCTGACACAGGACAATTAATAAAATTGACTGCACTAAGTCCTAAAGGAACTTAATGAATTTCAAAGGATTCATTATTTTTTAACCATAAAGCAATTAAGTTACAAATCAGGAACAGGTAAGTAGAACAACCCCAAATATTTCAAAAATTTCTAAAATACTCCTGTGTCTTCTGCCATTGCTGAGCCCAATGTCCTACACGCAGCCCATCACTACATCGAGGGTGGTATTGAATGGGCCAAGTAGTCGATACTTGATCCAACTCTGTTTGGCTTGATCCATCAATTACTGAGAACTATTAAAACTTCCCACTATGATGGCAGATGGATCATTTTCTCCTTATACTTCTGCCAATTTGTGGCTTATACACTTTAAGACTATGTTATTTCATACCTAGAGGTTTAAACCATTTATTGGCCTGTGAGTTGATTATTTTATCAATATGGAATAACTAGCTTTACTTCTCATAATGTTTTTTGCTTTACAGTTTATTTTGTGTGGTGTTACAATAGCAAGGCCGTATTTTTTTCTGGAACTGGCATATAATTTTTCATTCTCTTTCAGCTATTCTGAGTCTTTAGCTCTATCTCTTGTAAACTGATAGATTTTTTTGTAAAAATCCATTAGGGCTATTTTTACTTCTAAAATTTTTTTAAATTTTAGACTTACAGAGAATTTGCAAATACAGTAGAGTTCCTAAATACCATTCACCCAACTTCCCTTTAGGTTAACATATTACACAACCACTGTATGTTGGTCAAAACTAAGAAATCAATATTAATAGAGCATTATAAACTGAATTTTCTGACTTTATTCACATTTCACCAGGTTCTGTACTAACAGCATTTACTAATTTCTGTTTCAGCATACCACATTGCAATTAGTATTTTTGTCTTTTAGAGTTTAATGCTTCTCAGTTTTTTGTGACTTGTAGTGATCTTAAATATATTTCTACTACCTTAGGCTGTTTGCCCTGTTTTTGCTACTTTTCTTAGGTTTTTATTGATGCAAATTTGAATCATTTTGTACCCAACTAG
Organism: Eumetopias jubatus; assembly: GCF_037043125.1. Taxonomy (NCBI): domain Eukaryota; kingdom Metazoa; phylum Chordata; class Mammalia; order Carnivora; family Otariidae; genus Eumetopias; species Eumetopias jubatus. Next base: position 112,161,134 of record NW_028274819.1, read on the forward strand.
TATGGAATTTATATAAGTGGTTTTCTTTTTTTCTTCCTTTGTTTTGTTCTTTTGTTTTTGTTTTTTAGTGGTCTTCCCAGATACTTTTTTTTAATAATGATGGGTTCTTTTTTTTTTTTTTTAAGATTTTATTTATTTGACAGAGACAGAGCGAGAGAGGGAACAGAAGCAGGGGGAGTGGGAGAGGGAGAAGCAGGCCTCCCCTGGAGCAGGGAGCCCGACAGGGGTTTCGATCCCAGGACCCCAGGATCATGACCTGAGCCGAAGGCAGACGCTTAACAACTGAGCCACCCAGGTGCCCCTTCCCAGATATTTTAATAGAGCATGATTAGTAAAGTCTAAAGTTAATCAATGTTAAATCCAATCACCTTCCTTCCTTCCTTCCATTTACTAATGCAAATATACATTACTGTTTCTAGGACTATAATTCCATCTTAAGCCCCCAAGACACCATCATTGTTCTCATACAGGATTTGTGTGGATGTAACAACATATTAAGCTCTGTCAACTTGTCTTTCATTTAAGATCTTCCATCTGGGATGTTTTGCTTGTCCTTGAAATAATTCCTTTGGTAAAGAACTGTTGGAGGTCAAAAAAAAAAAAAAAAAAAGCCTCTGTTTTTCTTAGAAATGGCTGAATTATACACTTGTCTAGGAAATAGAGGTTTATTGGGCATAAAATATTAGATTTGCAGTCAATCTTTTTTTTTTTTAAGAAAATATTCCCTTGGCTTCTCCCATCCTATTGAGTGTCCTGCCCGACTGCTGGTTCCTAGGCGGTAGCCTGATCTCTCACTGTGTTTAGGACCACCTCCTTCCTTTGGGGCTCTGCAAGTGCCCTACCAGATGTTTACAGATGTGTTTATTTTGATTTAACCCTTTTGGAATAATTGTAGCCTTCCTGAATTGAAAGATCCAATCTTTTTAAAAAGTCTTTAGATTTTAAGATTCTTTGTATTACTTAGTTATCTAAAATCCTTCAAATTCTCCGGCATTAACACTTCTAATTTCACCTCTCGCCCATTCTGTTCACTTTGGAATCCAACCATACGTGCTGCTCCCCCTTCCACACCTGTCTGCTCTGACCCACCTTCCACCGGTTGCTTTGTGCACATTTGGGGGTAATTCTTTATTTAGTTTCCAATTCATTAATTTCATTTATATATCATTTGATCTTTATTGAAGTTTTAAATTTGTTACTTTTATATATAAAGTCCTCTGACTTCTTAAGGCTTTTTGTTGTTGTTTTTACATGTTATGGCCTCCTAAACTTACGTTAATCCTCTCTTCTATTTGTCAAAATAATTTAACACTGCAATACTGTTCCCCATTTGGTAATTCCAGCATCTGAAGTATTTGCAGACCTCCTCCTGACGGGTTGTGTGTGCACATGTTTGGGTTAGTTTTGCTATTAGCTAATATTCCTATCAACCTTAGCAGTTCAAATTTTTAAGACTGGTTTGTAGGTGCATTCATCCAGAGAGGATTTGCCTTTGCCTCAACCTGGAATCAGCTTAAAATTAAACTTTGGACTGAAATTGTTGAACAGCCTCAAATAATGTGAACGCAGACTATGAACTGGCCAGGACAGAACAGTCCCATAGCTAAGAAATGTCAGGGAAGTTTTTTTTTTTCCCCCCTCAAAACCAAGATGGTGACAGGTAAGTTTTCTTGATATTTGCTCCTGGAATTAACTTACTTTTCTTGTATTGTCAGCATTCGAGGTGGTGGAGGAGCAGGGGGTCTGTGTGATTTTTGGACTCCTCACCTTGAGTGGGCTGACATTTTGTCTCCTGGCCCCTGTGCCCTGTTTGGCGATCACGCCAGGGGGTCAAGATCACCAAGTCCAACAGGTGTCACCAGGATAAAAGCTCACTTCAGAACCAGCTTGACTTTCTGGAGCTCTGGGTTCATGTCACTGGACTACCGGGATTTGTCGGCATCTTGCCGGCTCATCAGCGTGTATTTTAAATACTTTCTCCATCACGTTTAGTTGCTGTCATTGGGACTGTTGTCTAGCATATCCAACTGTGATAAACTGAAGACCAATATCAAGAAAACCTAAATGTTACAAATTCCTACTGGACGCATTTTTCCAAGCTTTATCACATCCCAGAATCAGCATCTGGAAATTGAATTATAGATCCTGATAAAATCCCACACATAACTGATGAAAGGCCACACCCACTAGATTACCCAATGACTAATTATTAAACTTCTCAACTTATTAAAATACATCACTGGACTAGTTTCTTAGGACTTTTGTAACAAATTACCATAAACTGGGTGGTTTACAATAATAGAAATGTATTATTTGCTCATAGTTAAGGAGGCTAAGAAGTCCAAAATCAATCTGTTGGTGGGGTTGGTTCCTTCTAGAAGCACTGAATGAGGATTTGCTCCCATGGCGCTCTCCTAGTGACTGGTGGCTCTGAGCAATCCTGGCCATTCCCTAGAGTGTAGCTACTTCAGTCTCTGCCTCTGTCCTCTATGGCTGCTTCTCTCTCTCTGTCTGTCCTCTTCTGGTACAGACACCATGTATTGGATTTAAGGCCCATCCCTATCCGTAGGACCTCGTTTAAACTTAATACATCTGCAGAGACTCTACTTCCAAATAAGGTCACATTCTGAGGTTTAATGGACATGAATTTGGGGGGGGGGGCGGAGGGACACACTCTCTAACCCTTCAAAATCACCTTGAGCTTTCTCCTAAAGATAAAGTTCCCATGTAAACTGGGGAAACAAACTGATACTGCGTCCTATCAGAACACACTGGCCTACTGTGACTTCCCCTCTGTCTTGCGTGTCAGGCATGGCTGACAATCATCTTTGCTACTGGGGGAGGAGGTCATCACGTCTTGCTAAGACCTTCTGCAGAGGTTCTGTAGTCTGGGGTCCATCATTCCTTCTGCCTCACCACCCGAATTCAATTTCCTAGGCAACTTGACAAGTCCACATTCTTAAAAGGCCCCACAGAACACAAGCCGTAGAGATTGTACTGAGACTTTCAATGGGCAGCAAGGCAAGCTCTTCAGTGTAGAACTCCAGCAGCAAACCTCATCTACCGAGGAAATTCTTCAGTCCGGCTCCAGCCTGACGTTGTGGCCATGTCTTTTGCCAAAATGATTTCTCCAGGTGCTCTCCTGCCCCTGATTCTTCTCTGTGGTAATACAGTATTCCTGGCTGTTCTCTAGAATGTGGGTCATTATATGACATCACCAGGGCCCGTGCACAGATTTCCTGGTGGTGGTGGTCTGTTGGATTTTTGTTGCTGTTTTTGCCCGGCATGACCTGACCTCTCTTACTCACCTGGTGATCTCCGACCAGTCCTTCAGGAGGCAGAGCTATAATTTTCTCCTCTGTAATGGCTTCTCCAATCCACCTGCTCAGATCATTTCTTCTGCTAATATCCTGCGGTACCAGCCGCTGTTCTCTGGTACGGCACTCCTTGCCGCATTTCACATACTGTAGTCACCTTCAGAGTCTCTCTTATCCTCAGCTCATGGTCTGGCTCATGGTCAGCACTCAGGACCTATCAAACGGATTCAGCAAGGTGCTTATTATCTACTTATGTTCCAGGCACAGTTGAGTGGGAATAAAAGGATGACTAAGGCCTGATTCTGACTTTGTGGGTATTTGTATTTTAACTCTATTTATTGACCTCCCCCGGGTAGCCTCAACTTTCAAATTCAGGATTTGCCACTTGCTGGCTCAAAACCATTCTGATTTTTGGAGCTGCACTTTATTACACCGCTATCACTTCAAACTTGCAAGTGAAATCTTTTAAGCCATCATCTGCAATTACTTGACAAGCAAATGCTTGCTCCTCTTGCCAACATCGGTTACCTTATTAGTGTATTAACCCTTCGCTCTCTACTCCCAGACATTCATCTTCCACTTAGCACTCATCAGGATGGACACTTCTATTCCATCTGGATTTCGTAATACCCTTTGGAAAGAGCACTCTTTTCTAGACTTAGATCAAGTTCATAGAAAAACTCTCTGGCCATCGGAAGGAGTTCTAACTCTTGTCTTCATAAATGAAGAAAAAGCTTGTCCTCCTCTTTGCCCACTTCTAATTTTGAAAACTGTATCAGCATTTTTCCTGCCCCATGTTTCTGCCCATGCTCATCTGGTCAAGATCCCCTCATCTTTCTTGAAATGCCAAGCTGTTCAAGTAGGTGAGAATCTCTGTTAAAAAGACCTCATGTACTCTCCTCCATACGCTTTTTTCAAGAATCTGGTAGTAAATCGCTTCTCTTTTCCCAAAGCTGGAGACAACTCCACCACCACCACCGCCCCCACCGCCGTGGTGTAATGCTTTGTTCTTCCAAATGCTACAATTCTGATTAAAAACATTGCTACATTCTCTTGAGTTAATGGCAAAAGAAAACTCTAGAATAGTTGATTTCCTCTCTTAAAGACTCTATGATAGGAAATTCCCTGAAAGACAGAAGAATGGTGAGGTCCCTGGAAAATAGAAGGTATAAATCAGTGTCTTACTCAACATAAAGGTAATTTTGCAGTTGTCCCCCTTAAAGAGTAATCTGTGGACTTTTGTGAACAATCTAGGCTGTTGTGAATTCAATTCCATTGTGTCATATGCTGTTCTCATAATATTTTAAATGGTTTGTTTATGCTAGTTTCCCTTTTTCCTAGAGAAATTGAAGGAAAATTTAGTCCTATGTGGTGCTTTATTTTTTTCTGAGTTTTCTACCTAGTCACTGAACATAGGAGTATGATCAGGTGCGTCTGTGGTGTGGGTGTGAGAGGTGTGACCGATATGAGTGATGTGTCCAGGGAAGGTCTTTTATGTGAAATGCAGTAAGATGTGGATCTGGATGGTTTCACTCTATGACTTCGGGATATCCAACTAACCTTTCTATTTCTCACTAAGTGAATTAAATGATTTCTACATCCTCCCTGGTTCTAACATTCTCAAATACCCCTGATGAAGAAGACAAGACCTGAATTTTGACTTCTGTTCCACAAAGAATACCGACCCAAGTTTTCCTGGACAATTTAGAAATGTGTCAGAGATTGAAGGAATGTCGCCTTTCCCCCTAGAGGGCCCACATTTTGTTCCTCCATTCATCCAACAAGCCATTGTTAAATATTCATGTCCTGCAAAAACCAAACACCCTGCTTCCATGGAGCTTAGGCACCCACCTAGTAGAGCCCTCACAACACTGAATGGAAATGCCTGGTGAAAGCCTGTCTGCTCAATTGGAATGTGAACACCTATGCATTTCTTCCATCGCTACATTCCCTGGGTCTCCCAGAGTAGATGCTGAGTTACTGTTTCCTAAACTATCCTAAAGCTGAGGAGAGAAACTTAACCTTGGAATTAAAATGGCTTTTGCTGAAAAGCACAGTTTGAGGTATTACATTCTTCGTAGCATTGCCAACTTGAGCCTTCATTTCTTGCCAGGGATGTTATTCCCAGCGCAAAAGTACTTGATGCTCCAAACAAAATGTCACCCTTGTGAGAAGATCAGTATAAATCAGCACGCCTTGGTTATGTGACACCTTCAGAGTCACTGCTGTGTGAACACCTGCCCCCTCCCCCAAATAAGCCAATTGTTTTAGGCAACTTTTCTGACAAGTACTTGAACAGAAGAAGGAAAATGTTTGTTTTTTTTTTTCCTAGAAGGGAGTAACTATGTCACGTTTGGATTTCTCCCAGAAGCAGATGCTGAAAGAGTTGAGAGCAAGGGGCTTATTTGGGAGGTGAGCTCCTAACACACCTGCGTGGCGAAAGCGCGGGGAGGGGAAGGGAAGGAAACCAATCGACCATGCGTCACCAGGTAGAGCTTGAAGCTGCTGGGGGAATTGTAAACCCAGGCGGGGTCCTCACACCAGGAGGTGAGGGGGACCCACGGGATCTGTACGGGGGCGTCCATCAGTCCTCTGGGGAGGCAGCACCTCCAAGCACAGTTTGACAGAACAGGGCGTAGGAGTGGAGAGTCTCCGCTGAACCAGAGAAAACCCTCAGGCAAAAAGACAGTGTACTTGCATGAGAGAAAGAACAGGGATTCCAGAACCAGAGGAGACAAGGATGTAGGATTGGAAAGGAGAACAGTGCAAGCGGGGACTGCGTCGTACTCCGTCGTTTGAATCAGCAGATGAGTATCCTCAGCAGTGAAGTGGCTGATAGCATTTTAGGAACAAGGAGATCTAATGTTCAATTTACACTTGGTTTTGTGGCTGAGATGTTAACCTTTCCTCTACCACTAGCCCGACGCCAAATTTTCCGCTTAGTCTGCTTCACATAAAGCCCTTGTGAAGTGAGTCTCTTAAAAAATAGAAATTGAGGACAGGCTTGGATATTATATTTTGGTTCAAGGTGAAGCAGAACAAAGCCAGGAAATGTGAGATGTTGGGGTGACAACACTCCCCGATTCTCAGGAAGCCCAATGTCCCAGCCACAGGCGGCCATGAGGTGATACTCACCTCAAGAATTTCTAGTTTGTTTTGTTTTGTTTTGTTTTTGGTGGACAGGACTTGGAATGATCTCCTTAAATGGTGGTTTGTGGAAAACTTACCCAAATCTTAGAAGTCAGACCAGGGATCCATATAAGACACACATAGTATCCACTCTTCACGTCTTAACAGCCCGTTCTGACTTCTCCTGCCCACCCACAAGGACGCCCGGGGTCACACACAAAACAAATGGTTGAGAAGTGAATCAGCTTCACTTGACCAGAGCGGTAATGGCTCTGAAAGGCCATGTGTGCTGGGCCGGACCTCCGCCTGGTCTCTGCTGGTTCTCTACCCGACCTTTAGCGCCTATGAAACTTCTCCTGCCTTTCCTGTCCGCCACCTGTCGAAGGAAGACTTTGGGAGGAGATCTTCAGGCTCTCAGTACTTGACTAACCCTTCCAGATTATTAAGGCTTGATGTCAAGCATTTATAAACACAAAGCATTCACCTGCAAGGGCTTGAAAGGCCAAGGTCAAATTTTATTGACATTCTGATGAAAATGTTCTTTGTCTTCCTGCTTGCCCTTCTAACAATTCCATCCCAAACTTTCTGATGCTTCAGCCAGTGCTGACTTCCCCTTGGCTGTTCTGTCTTTGTGTTCTGTCCATCTGTCCATTTGCAGCTCCATCAAGCACCCATGACGTAGATACTCGCATGCCTGTAGAGCACATGCTCCTTAAAACGGAGCCTTAAAACTTTCATCTCTACAAGCCCGGCACTTAGCATGATACCTGGATGTAATAATAATAGATGCTTGTGGAATAAATCAATGACTAAATGGATGAATGCCTTCTATCCCCTATAGCTCCTAACACATTTCGGAGATAATGCAAGTTAATTAAGTTTGTAATGGATTATTTTGTTCAAGACCTTCCAGAATCGTTTAAAGGTATTAGAGATGTAATCAGAAGGTAGGGGGCAAGGCCGTGCTTGGGTGTGTAGAAGGGAGTCTTTTCATCTCTAGATTGAGACTGTGGAGAGCTCCTCTCTCGCAGTGCTTAGGGTTTTAATTTTATATGGTCTTTTAATTCCTAAATTACAGACAAGTCAAAGATGTGTTATTCTAAAGTTCCCTCTGTTTCAAGATGCACTAGAGGAAAGCAGTGATTGGATTTGATTCCCAGGATTATTGCTATCATCAAACATTGAGAACAGAGTGTAAGTCAAACCTTTGCTCGGGGTTACAGAAAATACACAGAAAATAGTGTTCTTGCCATCAAAGGGATTCCACTAGAGTGGAAAACTAGATCGTCAAGTGAATATAGATATGCCCACTCAGTGCGGTATGCAATCCGTGCCCAATGACAAGATGGCCGGTAAGTTCTAGAGGGTTTCAGAGGTTCAAAGGGGACCGGCCAGGGCTGACCCATCCAGGATGGAAGCTGGAGGTCCTTCTTGAACTTGGATGGGGATGAGTACTTCAGAAAGGTGGATGGGGAGCACATAGGAAGAAGAGGTATGTGATGTAGGACAGACATTATGGTTCGAATCCAATGGCCAAGAAAGAATTCTTGAGACGTCTTTGGTGCAAAAAGGTGGTTTTATTAAAGCATGGGGATAGGACCCATGGGCAGAAGGAGCCGCACCGGGGTCATGAGGAGTGTCCCGTATATACTTTCAAGTAGGGAGGGGGTTAGGGATAACGTAAGTGTCTAAGGAATTTGGAAGCAAGGTTTCCAGGCCCTCCGGAGGGCTAGCTGTTGTTAGGACGAGGGCGTTTATTACCGTTTAATAAAACCCGAGTCGTGAGACCCTTCAGATGTGTATCGGTGGGTCATATGCTTGGGGGATGATTGCGAACACGTATCTTGGGGGGTTTAGAGATAAAGGAAGTTTCCAGTGGAAATTTTACATGTGAAAGTAGACTCATAGGATCCTGGGTTGGGGGGAGGTTGGGATAATGTTAAACTAAGATTGCCTTTTGCTCTTAGCAAAGTGTCAGCATCGAGGCAGCTGGGCTCCTAGAGGAAGGTCACTCTGCCTGTTTCAAGGACTTGTCAGTGGGCTGTAGGTAGTAAGGACATTTATTAATTTCTCCTCTGCCTTGTTTCCCACATCACTGTGTGTGGGCTCAGTAGCAGACTGCTGCCACGAACTAGGACTAAAGCCCTCATGCTGTCTACTCTGTGAAATGTTACTACCTGATGTTTGGTTAAATCGCCAGTAAAAATTCTGGTCATGAAAGTTCTCTCAGGAATTATTTTGTGATGAACTCAATTCTCATTTATCAGCCAAGGCTATTTACAAAATTGCCTTAAGGGCTCTGTGTGCCTCTAAGTTAGACCTAGATGCATCCCCCTTCCCCCTTTTGTCCTCATTGATCATTAGGACACCCACTATCATGGAGACACAAGGAAGAGAGTAGGCAATAGGACCTGGAGTTGTAGAGGAGGAGGAAATATTTTCTGTCTACCCTTCTGAGCCCTTAGCTGACAACCCTGTAAAAAAGACAAATTAACAAGAGAAAACCAAACAGAAGTATTATTTTACCAGATGAAAGGAATTGCTGGTTACCATTTTACTTTTGCATCGCTCATTAGACAAAATGACCTTCAACTTAACATGGCTCAGAAGTATTTAAAACTCAAAATGGTGAGCTAGCTGATAATGAGACAGCACTCAACAGTTTTATCTAAGGATTGGCCTGCAGGTCCGGACAGTGTGCACATCAGGACCCTGACGGTAACTGTAGACGTGTTCTTTATTACCACCCCGGGAGCATTGTTGGAGCCATCCCAGAACGCTGGGAACAGCCAGACTCTTAGATTTGGCAGCAGGAAAGGTTACGGAAGACCCTTCAGGATACACTGGGCAGGCTCTCAGGGTCAGAAACTCTCCAAGGGGCTGCATCTCCAGAAGGATTAGAAACTGTCAGATGGGTTGATTCTGGGTCCATTTTCCAAAGTATCCCAGTAGAGAGAAGAGTTGGAAGTGAAATTAGGATTTTTATACACAAATCACCTAGTTCTTATTGTGAAATATTTTAATTATTGACCTAGGGGAAGTCATCAGAGACTAACATAGTAGATGACATGCAGTTGACATCTGTCAGCATCTCCTAAGACAGAATTGGGATTCATGCTGACAAGTTAGTATTAGGAGCCTTAATCAACTATCTGACATTTAAACCCAATGCCCAAAGGGCAAAAAATTATATATATATATGTATATATATATATGAATGGGACGACATCAAACTAAAAATTTTGCACAGCAAAGGACACCATCAGGAAAAGGGAAGAGTCTGAGTGAATGTTCAGACACTTGACACCCGCAACAGCCTCCCCACTCATGCACACAGCTCTGCACCAGTGTGCACTGTGCCACGTGGTCAGGGGCATGCTGACCTTGCCCGATGTCCAATCTGCACTAAGCCAGAAAGGAAGGGGTGAGCTCTGTTTTGGGGCTACTCTCATTTGACCATGGGAGAAAAAAATCAGCTCTATTTTCTCCCCTTCCTGTCTTCTAAGCAAGTGCATATGCTTATCTAAACATACCTTTAGATGAAACAAATTCCTATTTAAGGAATCTGAACTTGTGTGTGCCCATTAAAATCTTTAAGACGTCTGTTGTTTTGCAACAATACGCATTCTTGATCTGCTCCAGCATGGCCAAGTGAGAGGGTGAGCCGTCACGTGCTGGCTTCACGAGTCTCTCCCGCGGGCCTTGGACCTGCGCTGGAACATCGGAGTCTGGTGCTGCTCATCTGAGGATCTTTAGGTGCTGGTGTATTTTGAGTAACAAAATTCGTAGTTGTCTTCATTGGGCTGTGGGTCTTCACATGTTCGTTTATCGTTGTGGAATGTAGTATTCCGGTCAGAGATTCTTAAAGTTCTGAGGGGTCATTCATAAAGTAACCTGGTAACTGCCCACATCCAGTGACTTCTGTGGCAAAACTTTTAAGTTACTAAGTTGTGTATTTTATGGGTGTAGGGGATGTTTGCTGGTTGGCTTTCTGCCACCCTTTTTGCTTATCCCCTTCCAGAAGAGCACCCAGATCTTGACTTGGTTACCTCTCTGTACTTGGATCATGTACTTGGTACATAGTTAACCTCGTGTCCAGCTGCAGGAGTGCCCTTGATTTTTGTAACCGAAGGAAAGTGACCCAGTTCTCCTTGCCACCAGAATCCCAGACTTCCGTAAATCAATACATGGCAGAATTAGTTCACCAATGGGCCTATGACCCAATTTGTTCCAGTAGAACTTAAGGGAGGTTTCCTGGGGGGCTTCTTATAAAGAAAATTCCTAGCTTCTCTGAGAGACCTAGGATAGGAAACATTCCCCTGGCCCCTGTGATGAGGATGTGAATCCTAGAACTATATATAGCCGCCTTCTGTGCCATCATGGTGGGCGGAGCTTGGAGAACTATCACAGAGAAACAGCTGGGGCCAGCCATGCCTGATGGCCACCTTCAAAGGGACTTTCCACTTTTATGAGCCTATAGACTTCTTCTCAAAAATTGGTTAGTTTTTAAAATATCCTTTCTTTACCTGCAAACAAAGGAACATATTACTCATAAGAAAATCTTTCCATTAATGATAGCCAGGGGAAAACAGCAGGTTCTGTTTAACTGGATGGTAACGTTCTGGTTACACAAGCTCATAAGTGTTGTTATTGTATTGAACAGTAACAACTTTTTGTGATTTAGGAAAATATTTTGACTTCTACTTTAGAGCCAAGAAAATTAAGTGTATGACTGTCACCAAACTAAGAGTAACAGTAAAGTGCAGGTTTCCAAGAATTGGCCTTTTGGTGTAAGAAATATTAGAGGAAGTATGTGTGAGTGAAGATGGGGGTTTTGGAAGATGAGCAGAACACCTGACAATCTGAGGTGCCTTTTAACACTAAAAATTCCATTCCACTTCTTTCTTGATTGCATGGTTTCTGGCAAAAAAGCCTACAGTAATTCTCTGCCCTCTGCATGTCCCCACTGCTCTCCCCCCCCCCATTCATTCATAAGATTTTTTTCTTCATCTTCACTTTTCTGCAGTTTGAATATGATGCCCCTAAGTGTGGGTTTGTTGTTGACTGGTTATTTTTGTGGATGTTTTGTTCTGGTTGGTGTTCCTGGAGGTTCCTGGGTCTGTGGTTGTGTTAGGACTTTCAGAAAGCTCCTGGCCCTTCTGATGTCCTGCAGTTGTCCTGTTCTGTCATTTATCTCCTCCTAGTATCAAAATCACGTGTGTGTGTTCTAGCTTTGATATTGTCCCACAATTCTTAGATGTTCTGTTGTACTTCTTTTTCTCCTCTTTGCATTTCAGTTAGAGGAGCTTGGGTTGACCTCTGTCCAAGCTCAGATTCTTTCCTCAGCAAATGTTGAATCAACTGATGAGCCCATTAGAGAGCTTCGTGCTCTTGGTTGCTAACATTTCCTTTTTATTCTTTGTTGGAGTTTCCATTTCTCTGCTTTTATTACCCACCTGTTTGTGCATGTGGGTACTTTTTTAATTAGAATCTTTAACATATTAAACAGAAGTACTTTAAGTACCTGGTCTATAGAATTTTGTCGGTCGTATCTGATAATTCTGCTAAATATCTGATAAATCTCATAATTACAGTCCTGAGTCTGGGTCCAATAACTGCTTTAAGACTGTGTTTTTCGGGGCACCTGGGTGGCTGGTCGGTTAAGAGCCTGCCTTCGGCTCAGGCCATGATCACAGGGTCCTGGGATTGAGTCCCGCATCAGGCTCCTTGCTGAGGCAAGGAGCCTGCTTCTCCCTCTGCCTGCCTCTGTCTCTCTCTCTCTCTGATAAATAAATAAAAATCTTTAAAAAAAAAAAAAAGACTGTGTTTTTCTAGGTTTTTGGCAAAAATTGTCCTTTTTTTTTCAATTGCAAGCCAGACATGCTGCTTGTGTGATAAGAACTGAGGAAAACAGGCCGTTAGTGTGAGTATGTGTTAATCTGATAAGGAGTCGAGCTGTGTTTGAAATAGGTAGGTATTAGAAAATTTAAGTCTCTAGTGTGCTGGTTTTGCCTCCTGTCTGGGCTCTGGGGTTTCCCTGTCTGCTCTACTCAGGGAGACTGTCTTGGAGCTCTTTCAGCTGTAATCCAGTGTTCTTCTACTGGAACCGGTTTGGCATGATGGTGAGGGATGGAGGAGAACAGGTATTCTGTACCCTTTTGAGTAAGTCTCAGCCTTTCAGTGGGGACGTCTGTCCGGGCTGTGGTCTCCACGAGGGTTCCTCACCGTTCCCCAGGAGGACAGCGTTTCCTCCCACCGATGCACCCCCCACCCCCTCCTGGTCTGCAGAGTTCCTGAACGGTTGCATGAGACCCTGCCTCTTGCCTGTGGCTCCAAACCATTCTCCCAGCCACCTGCAGGGAGGCATGAAAGCTGGAGGGAGCCAGGAATGTTCCCTGGGGTAAGTGGGCAGGAAATGGAGTGCTTGCCAGCTCCATGCCCAGGCCCCCGTCTAGCAGCAGGGCAGCTCCCCACTTTCCTGGTCCAGCTGCCTGGGCACCAGGGTGCACAGGGCTCTCTGGGCTGCGGTCCCAGGCGAAACAGGCACGTGGGAGGGGCAATGCCAAAGGGACAAGGGCGTTGATGGTGATTCTGGTTCAGGCTATGCCCCGCCCCACCCCAAGAGTGTCCTTTCAGGAGATAATAATTGGAAGTTTAGCAACTGCTAAGGAGTGCTCTGTGCCAGGCTGGAGAATGCCTGCATTACAGGCTTCATGAAAGCCTGGGGGACACCAGGGAGGGGTCAGGAGAGGAAGCAGGCGCTGCTGCTGAGATCCCTGGAGGGAGCCTCCCTGATGCCCAAGGCTCTGTGTACAGACTCAGCTAATGATCCTCAGGCCCTCGCTGAGAAACAGGTGGATTTACGGAACGTAGAAACGGGTGGATTTACATAACATAACAATTGCTCAGAACTTGAGCTTGACTGTTGGAGCCTATTTACTACTAGCCCGGATTGCAAAAAGTTAAAACCTAGAGGATGGTGTAGCGGGACCTGAATACGTCAACTGGGTAGAAATCCGTAAATTATCTTTGTAAGTAGACGTCCATTCGTAGCAAGTAAACATCCTGCACGGAAAGCCTGTGGTTAATGGTGAGGCAGAGCTGCCTGGCCTCTAGGACCTTAAATCAGAATAATGCCTGGGGTCCAACGGGTCTCTGGGGCTGTGTGTTCACAAAGCAGGAGGCCCTGCTCTGGCCACAAAATAAAGGGAGTGTGCTTAAAACAGGCGACCACCCTGTCAGGACACCTAGAGATTTAGGGTCTGCGCCTCTTGGAATCACAAAACATTCTTACTTTCAGGCCCTTGAAGATGTCTCAATTGTCTAACTCGGACTTACCGGGTGCCGTGCTCTAATCTCTCTACCTCCATGGTACTGGCTTTGACCCTGGAGGTGGTGGCCTCAGGCACAGAGGCGCGGTCACAGAAAAGGCTCTTGAAAATCTCCGTTTCCACCCTTGATGCCGTGAGCAGGAGTTCAGAGGGTGGCTGGCTGCAGAAGGGTGGTTGTCTTTGGGGAGCTGAGCGTGGATGAGAAATGCCTATATTCCTGCAGAACCTGGGGACACAGGGACGATCCTGGAAGCAGGGACTGTGCTATTCCAGCTGGAAACCCTGCTCTCAGAGCCTGGAAGCCTACTGTACACACAGCACAGCCCCTGGGAGGTACTCGGAAATATTGCCAAACAGAAAAGTAAAACCAGGGGTCCAGTTAGCACCAACCCTAAGAAAAAAACCTCCTCCCCCAAGCGTGGAGACCTTGGCAGGGCTGCACGGTTACCGGGACACGGTGCCGAACCCCCGCGCTGGGCCCTGGGCTGCGCGGAGGCCCCGTGGCTGCAGGGCCCTGTGGAAGAAAGCCAGGGAAGGCTGTGGGAAAAGTGGAAAGAATGGGTTTGTTTTCTCTGTTGTAAAAAGCAAGCAAATCGATGGTGGTCATGGTTGGGGACTGGGAATGAAATGCTGAGAACACATGTCACCGTGGGCTTCTTGGGGACAACCAGACGCGTCGCCCTCCCTCCCTCCAGCCAGGCCTGCCGCCTCCACTCTCGCTGACCCCGCGCCCGTCCTCGGCTTGACCCACGTGAAGGGTCTTCAGTCAGCCGCCTCCAAGGCAATTTAAATGACTTCTGCAAAGGAGACGTCACAAGACCCTGTATAATATGCTTCAATAGGATCAGAACATATTACATTGGCTATATCAAATTAGCAAATGAGCTTTTGCAGAGATTATATTTTACTTAGGCATTTCATTTACTTTTTTTAAATATTCAGAACTGCCTGAATTCTAGCAAGTGGCTGTTGAATAATACAACATCTCCTCCTGTTACAGCTCAGCAGAAATTCCTCAGACATACGCCACATGGGTAATGCCGAGTCCTGCATTGTGCAGGAGTTCATTAAAGGCGAACTTTGAGAAGCCAAGTCAGAAAGGAAAATCATGTTTAAGGAAATAAACATGGAGAGTTCTGGGCTCAAAATCTAGGAGGGGAAAAAAAAAGAATCGTAGGCTTATAAGAACTTTCTGGGGATCTTTGACTCATGCTGACGTTTACGACAGCCTCATGCCAAAGAAAAAACTGTTTGGTGTCTTACTCTGGTTCAAAGAGGAGTTTAGCGTGTGAAGCAGGAACGTCCGCTCCCAAGGCATGCAGGGGCGCACGGAGCGGCCCGTGCTTACTGGTCGGCCTGCCAAATGGTCCTCGCCACAGGACCTGAAAATCAGAGGCTTCGGAGCGGAGGCCGCATCCTCTGCCGGGCCGGCCACAGCCACTCTGCTCCACAAGAGCACGATAAAGGAGGGCGGCAAGTTGACCGGGGTCTGGGACGTCTCTCATTTTGTGCAGTCTACTCAGCCACAGATGCGCTCCGTGGCCTCTGGGGACAGGTGGAAAGGCTGCTTCTTGAGCCCTGGCCTTCGGACCGCTCGCGTGTCAACTAGAAAGGAAGGTGCGTTAGTAAGGCAGGCGGAGAGAGACGCCATCCCGGTGCCCAGAGCGATCTTTTATGCAGGTGTCTATTAACACGTGGCCCGGCTGCCTTCCGCCTGCAGCTCCGGGTGGCTCAGCGCAACCTGCCGATGGGGACCAGGTGGTGCCGGGGAACGGTTTTGTGCCTGTGATCTTGGTGGCTCCTACCAGGGGCTTGATCCTCCGCTCACTGATGAGGGATGACTCAGAATAACCCCACTGGTAGCAGAACAAGGTCTGAAGTCGAAGGAAATGCGGCCGGGGTCCCCTAGGAGGTCGTGGGGTGAGGAGGGGACAAGACCCCCCTCCCCTTTTGTCAACAAATCGTGAATTCGTTTCCTGGCTGTGAGACCTTGAATGTTACTGCAATGTTATGAGCCTCCATTGCCAGTCTGTCAAATGGGAATAAGATGACGGACCCTTCCAGGTTGTTGTGACATTTGGTGGTGCTCAGTGATGACCGCCTTCACCTTGTCTTGAGCCTCATCGGTACCAGCTGCTCAGGAAAGCACGCTCGGCGGGGTGTGTGCGGGGAGGCGGCCGCTGACAGCGACCCAGCCTTCCTGGGGGGCGAGTCAGCTGCGCCCCACGCGGCCTGCAGACACAGCCCCGATTACCGTTCATACCTGTAAGAGTCCTAGTGAGTGTCTTAGCGCCTTCCACAGGTGTTCCCCGGAGCTGTCCTGAATCCTGGGAGAGCTTTCACCCATTTCCAGGCCCCCTTCTTGGAAGCTGTATAATCTTCAGACAAGATCGCTGGTGAACTTGCTGGGCTCCTCCTTCTCCGGGTCCTAGATAGTCGGGGGGTCCTGGGGGGAGGGGTACCTGTAGCTCTGCAGCCCTGCAGTTCCCCGGGGGGAAATCTGAAACGGGTCTGGGGGGAGGCACAAGGAGGGGCTGAAGAAAGAGGCAGAGGCTGCAGGTTGGCAGGTGCCGGGCCTAATAAGCAAAGGAACTTTCGTACAGGGCTTGTCTGGGGCAGCTACCAGAGGAGCAGGTCTCCGCACATACCTGCCGGAATCCTAAGGGTTTCTGGAGAGGCGTTAATGGGGTTCAGTCATGTGTAAATAGTCCAGATGGTCTCAACAACACCTTGCGCTCTCGAGGCTTTTAAGGAGCTTCTAGAATGAGAACAGTAGACAGAATGTGCATTCAAGGGCAGGGGAGGGAGTAAGGAGCCTCTGATGGTCCAGGTCTAGTTCCTGGATTTACCAGTGGTCATGTCCTCTCCGTGACCTCTGCCAACACCTCCCCATCCCCCCCAGCCAAGCTCTCATTAATGATAACAGTAAATCCATCATTGCAGAATTTTTTTTCTTTTAAAGGTAGGAATAGGGGGAAAAATGTAGTAATAGGGACAAAAAATAGTCACTACCTTTCCTCTCTGTCTTCTTTGGTTTAACGTTCATATGCCTCTGTTAGAAAAATTCTAGAAATAATTAGACCCCCTCAGCGCTGAGCCCTGACGAATGGTGCTCGGAGCTGTAGGCACAGTCGCTCAGTGCTGTCAAATAAAATGTCCTGCAATGATGGGCTGTCCTAATATCGGTGCTGCCCAGCACGGTGGACACTCACCACATATGCAACTGGAGTCTGCCGCACCACACGGTACACTTCTGGGCTGCATATTTCCCTTCCCTCGATACGAAGCCCAAAGAGGAGAAAGACTACTGGCACCACTAGGGAATCTATTTATTGCTTCTATTTTTATCTATTAAATTTCTCTGGCCCTCAAGGTTTTCCAAACAAACTAGGGTCATCATTCAGTACAATGGCCACATTTATAACCCATAATCTCCCAAACGGGATCCTGTCACTGTGCCGTGTTTGGAAGACTTTCCATCAATATTTTAAAACCAAGCTTACTAGAATGAAGTTTCAATCTAATCCATTCCATACGAGGGTGTTTGACAATAGGAGTAATTTCTGTCTAAATCACTGAGCCTGAGGGGCCCAACTGGAGAGGTGTTCTCTACTCCTTTAACCTGTCTGCTGTTCTGACTAGACTTCAGTCGCCATTGTCTTTTCCTAAACTGTAACTCACCATCTTTATATCTTTTAAAGCTAACACATAAATAGTACTTACTAGGTCAGGCACTATTTTAGGACAACTGTCTCGTCTACCCATCTTCACAGTGTGAAGGAGACCACACAGGAATGCCCTGAAATTTTTATTATCATGGAAGATTTATTTTTGCTGCCCCCAAGGTGTGGCTGGTGAGAGGACACCTGTGAGCGGAGCATCAGGCTGAGTTTCTGGAGAAATGCAGGCAGAGCAAAGTGCAACCGGACATGAAGACGGTATTAGGGGTGCACCGCTGTGTCCAGGTGGCGCCACGGATGTTACCGAAGCACACAAGACCATCTAATGCAGCAATGCTCCAGCACAGAGTAGGTTTACTGCGTGTGCTTTTGCAAGACAGTGCTGCTGCAGAGTTGCCGTTCTTGATGATACTCGCGTTTTGCTGTTTAACATTTTGATTTCTTGAGCATACCCACCAAAGTTCTAGTGTTTAAAAATGTGCATACAAAAATGCATGTAAATCATTACTCTCTAATGTCTGTATTCTCCCCCCAAAATCATTCTGTCATTCTCTGAACCCAATCCATTCTTTAAATGTTCCTTCTCAAACTCAAAAACAAGCAAAACAGGGATGTCTGGGTGGCTCAGTCGGTTAAGTGTCTGCCTTTGGCTCAAGTCATGATCCCGGGGTCCTGGGATGGAGTCCCGCATCTGGCTTCGGCAAGGAGCCTGCTTCTACCCTGTGCCTGCCTCTCTCCCTACTTATGTTCATTCTCTCTCTCTCTCTCTCTCTCTCTCTGACAAATAATATCTTAAAAAAAAAAAAAAACAAGCAAAACAAAACCATCCTCTACTATCCCCAGTTCATTCCCAAAATCACATATTTACCCCTGTCGTTGGCGTTAAGGACTTCAATCTAATTAGCCATTCTTATATATATTAAATTCTCATTCTATTAAATTCAAGGATCAGGTGAGGTTTCTGTCTCTTGACCCATTAATGATAGATTTATGCAGTGGTCATTTCAGTGAATGAACAGAGACCCCATTTCTCCAAGCAGTGAATGGAGCCATTTGACCGGCTGCTGTGGTGGCTGTGAGTGCCCCCATCCCCCCAGCAGCAGGGGTGGTTGAAGAAGCTGGTGGGAGAGTGCAGTCACATGGAAAAGTCCCAAAAAAAGCACCCCAAGGCACAGTCCTTGGATTATCTGTTTCCTTGTCCTCTAGAAGGCAAGCTCTGCGAGGGGAGTGATCTATCTCATTCCTGGTTCTACCCACAGGGCTGATGTTTATTTGATGGATGGACAGATGGACCGATGGATGAATGAATAAAAGAAGTGAACACTTAGTGCAATCTTAGCTGACAGCAAACTTAACAGTACCAAGGATTTCCCTATAAAATGAAAGTTTAAAAATGTTAAGTGGAAAATAATCCCTTTAAAAATTTAGAGGTGGGCCCTTCGCATTCTCCTCTTTTTTGTCTTCTAAATTTCTTCCTTGTCTGTTTTCATGCATCCTTGCGAGCTCTTTAGGGCCCTGGTTCTTGTAACATTATTAATTACCTTAAAACATCATTCAACTGTAGCAATTTTGGCAATCTTATTATCTCAGAAGGACAAGGAGCAAAGATTAGTTGTTTTATCATTTAAGTAATGAGATTTTTACACTTCTCTAAAGAGATTTATGAGAGTAATTAGTCTAAGCAGGAGTTTCCAGCATGAGTGTTATTAGGTGTAATAATTAACCCTAGTGGGGTGAGATACTGACTAGCGACTTAGCAGTCATTGAGGAGGGCATGAAATTTCAGTTTCAGGCATTTGTAAATTCAGATAAATGTGTATCACCAATAACTTTAATAAAACACTACGTTATAAAATTGTCAATATGAAGCAGGAAGTATCAACAAGTTACATGTATCTAATCATTAGCTGGTGTTTCTTCTTGTTCTTAAAATGCAGTTAGGGGGCCCAAGTCATTCAAACTGGAAACCTGAGGTTTCATCAGCTGCAAAAGAAGGAATAGAACTCGATCCTGACAGCTCCTTGCAGCTGTGGCCATCAGCAAATACGGAAGACACAGACATTGTTTCAATCAGACAGTAAATAGTTACTGCCAGGTGACCCCGGATATGAACTGAGTTCTTGATCCCTAAAGATAAGGTAAAATGTAGGCTGTATTAAGTACCTACTGTGTGCTGTAATTGTTCTTATGTGATCTTATTTATATTCCTTCAAATGGGAATGATGGCCCTGTTCTGTAGATGAGGACACTCAGGAAATTTCAGGAACCTGTATAGTAGGTAAGAGTTTGAGTCCAACTGGATATGTTCAAACATTAGTTCCGTTACTTAGTGTGGGACACCTGCAAATGGGGATAATTGTAGTTTCTCCCTTAGGATCACTGAAAAAAAAAGGAGTTCACACATGCAAAGTTCTTAGCAAAATACCTAGCTTAGAATAAACCGTCTATAACTGTTAACTATTATCACTACCATTATTGTGATTATTTTTGATATCATAACTATGAAATTCCAGACAGGTTTTGAACCTCTGTCATTTTGACTATAAACCCCATGTAGATTCAGTTATAGCATCCTGATAAACTATGAGAACTTGGGAAAGTCTTTTTTTTTTAATTGCTATCTTTTGTTTCCTATTTAGAAACTGTACTTTATGCTATAAGACATTAACAAGCATTGGGTTTGGTACTTATTATAAAATACAAGCAAATCTCTCCACACCACTTCATATTGCATTAAAACAGACTGTGAAATTGGTAGCCTATCATTGCTATTTCCCAGACATCATATGGTTAGTACTTTAAATGGTATTTTTCAAACTAAATCTAGAATAGAACTAAAATTTAGTTCTTCGGTATAACAAAGCCACTGATAACACCATAGAAATGATGAGGGTGGGGGAAGGGTCTGCCGCGTGCCTCCATTGCTACCACTTTCAGCCAGTGTCCAAACATTTGCCCTAGTCTTTGCTATTGTAGAGTCCTCATCCGAGCAACAAAATACAGAAAATGATTACTTACTTTCTCCATCTTCCTAAAAGTGGTACTAAAACAGATTGTATTTTTTCCAAAGATGGAAAACCTATCCCATCCCATATGCTTTTTTTTCCTTACACTGTGACATTGACGGTTCTCCATTGAGAGATGGGTTTTATCTATATCCTCCTTTTCGATCGGAGGGAGTCTGTGTCTATAGCAGAAGTGATGCTATGTGACTTCCAAGGCTAAGTCATAAAAAATTATCCAACCTTTTCTAACTCCCTGGTCTTCATGGAAACTTATCCTTGGAACGCTACTATCATGCCAGGAGGAAGCCAAGCCATCATGGAAAGATCTCGGGTGGGTGTTCTGGTTATGATCCCAGCCAACACCGGGTGCCAGACACAGGAGGTCTTCAGATGATTCCATACCCATATCCGACCTCTGAGCCACTGCAGCTGCCTGAGTGGAGCAAGAACAACTTGTTGCCCCAGAGCACGGCCCAGGTGCAGATTTGTGGGTGAAATACATGACCTTGTCTTGAGCCCTTAAGTTTTCAAGTAGCATATCATGTACCAATGATAACCAGAGTACGTGTCTTTCAAAACACATTGTCCTACATACAACTGGTACCTTTCTTAAGGCAGTAGAGCTCATTTTTATTCAAGATCAGTTGAGTAATCCTAGACCAATACTGATTCTGATTGAACACATTATCTTCCTCTGCAGTAGTCTGCCTCTTCATACACATAGTCAGATAGCTATGGATATCAAAGGTGCAAACTAATACTTTGAGAGGAAAATAAATTCTCAGATTAATTCTAAGTTGAAAAAAAAAACTTTAGAAGACATTGGATTTTTTTTCCTATTGGAGACTTCCAGCATTTGGTACCTTCTAACACAAAGATGGAACCATGTTAAACAGGCAAGCCATGAATATTTACCCAAAAACCTATGAGATTTAGATGATCCCTGATGTAGACAGTCCAGTGAGAAGTGTGCTCTGCTTCCACCTGATGGGACCTCCTTTCCCGACCCTGACCAGTTCTAACATTCTTTCCTGCTAAGCCCTGACCTCCTCCCCTAAGCATTCTTCCTAAGACCATGCTCCCGTAGCTATGACCAGCTGCGCAGAAAGAGGAGAGGGAGAAACCTGCCAACTCGAACAGGGAGTAACAGACCATTCGTCCTTTTTCCTGGGCTGAGGCCATTGTTAGGGTTTTGCGTTTTTGGTCCAAGGTCTTCTCTTGCTGGTACCCAAGTTTCAAGCACTGATGGTTTTGCCAAGGTTCCCTGCACTCCACCCAACTGACGGTTCTTCTTTCAAATTTTTCTTTTGCAAGTAAAATGGGTGTAATTTCTTCCATACAGGACAATGGGCTGGGCTCTGACAAGTTCATGCTAACCAAGGAGCCAGTCAGATAACACTTAGGATTTCTTTGGTGTCCTTTACTGGTAGGTTATGATATGGTACCATATAGTGCAGCCAGAAAGAGGAACAAAAGAAGAAAGTTAATTACGACATTAAAAAGGAAAAAAAAAAAATCCTACATTACCATTTGTCAGAACACTAGGTTGCCTTTGCAAGAGTTATGTGAAAAGGTTTCAGTTCTAGCGCCATCATGGACTAGTGCTTCTCCATCAAGAACGATTTCAATTTTGGAATGGCATAGTCAATGGGATAAAAATAGTAAAGTGATGTTTCTTCTCACTCCCCTGATCTTGCTTTCTGCCTTGTTCTTTGCCTCTCACACTCAGGGTCCTGCTGTTAGCATCTATTAGGCCCCAAGGCAGAGTCCTAGCAAAGAATTAGGGAAGCCAGGGAAAGAGGGGGGGAAACCCCAACTTTTAATCTGTATAAATTACCATCCAGTACATTTTCATGCACATGTTAATAGTAAGTTAAGAAACTATGGTTAGATTTCTCTGACGTTTTATTAAATGATTTTTTCTTAAAACTCTAGGTGATCACAGGCCACAGTGATGGTTAGGGAAGTTGATTGGAAAACACTTTGAACACTGATTCTGTTTCTGATGGAGGGTTATCACTTGCAGAGGCCTGAAGGGGAAATGTTATCATGGAGTTTTTATCTCTATGATTTTATTTGTGTATACTGTTGTTTTTTAATAAATTTCCTTAAACAGAATATTCGCAGAAGGATTGCTGTTGAAACTGTAATTTAAAATCCCTTTAAAGAGAGCATGTCGTCCTTAGTGACCTTCAATAGACAAATTTGCAATTCTGACTTTAGTAGGCATCTGTGTTCGTGCTGTTAGTGGGGGAGTTTCAAATCAGGAAGAAACGCCTGGCATTCTCCATTCCTGATGTCTGACTGAAGTCACTCCACGAAGGAGAAAGAGAATATATGATGTGAGCAGTATCTTCAGGATTTGATCTATCATCCTTTAGTAACAATTTGCTCTAAATAATTGATCATTGCTGGACCTGGAAAATACAGTCGTGATGTTGAGTTAGATGGGCCCTTCTGAGAGCAAGAAGACAAACCTTCGCTAAGAGCCCCCTGCAAGACACCAGCATGTCAGTCGGGAGGTTCAGCAGTTTCATCGGCCCTAATTAATTTGGGAACAGAGGTAGATGGCACATCCCAAATGGTAATAGTCTGAACACATTCAGCAACTGCTTTTGTTTACAGGCTGGGTACACAGAGTCGGGAAAGATTTTTAGAAGAGCAGTAAATGGCAATCCACATGGATAATGAACTGGATTAATGTAGCAATTAAAGTTTATTAAAATGAAGTATTACCCTTACTGACTGAACCTGACAATGATGTAAAAGCTAAGGATCTGCTTTCAAAAGTTGTGGTTTAGCCAAGGAAATTGAAACACCCAAGAGGTTACAAGGGCTGTGGTGAATATCAGTGGTTGTGCTGGGACCACCAGGTTTCAGAAGTCCTCTTGAAAGGAGGAAGGACAATCAAATATTTCCCCCCGGAAGATGAATTTCCCCTCGACAGAGTGGGCCAAGTTCTCTGCTGATAAGAGTCTTCAGGGGGCTAATGCTTCGTTCTTGTCACAAGAAAGAAGTTTGGGGAATTATAAATGCTTCACCCGAGATGCAAAAAGCAAAGGACGATGGGAGTGTAACAGAGAAGGGAGATGGTGCATTCATTATTTTGTGAAGGTAAAATGAGGCATTGAGAGGGGAGGGGAGGCTTGCAGCGGTTCCTGACTTCTGTTCTTAGGAGCTAGCTGATGTCCTCAGATCTTAATAAATCCCGTCATCCAGATTCTATCCAAAACAAGGTGGAATGTGGTCCCCGAATTTTTTCCATGACTCATTGGCTCAAAACTTAAGGGTAGGGAGGACATTACTCTAGAGAGAATGGCATGCAAAGTCCCCCCACTTGGACTGGGAGAGTTTGTCGGGATTTCCTTGTGGAGTCTTCCTCCCTGCTGAGGAGAATCGTGACTGTATCAGGGGTGTCGTCAGGGGTACACAAACATGAGGCACTTTTTCCTCTCCACATTGTCTCCATGAAACACTTTTTTCATCCCCTCTTAGGGGATTTTGGAAATTCTCACTCTAGCTGCTCATTAGCACCCCCAGAAATCTCTAAAAAAAATATCCATACTGGCGGTCTTCCTTGGTCTCATACAAAATAGTAAAAGTACGGGGGGAAAGGGCAGGTGTCCATTACTTCAGAAGTTACTGGTATTGTCCTCTATATTAATTTTGACTGGATTTCAGGGTACCATTGACTAGCCATTGATATCCTCTAGGTGGAAGGCATCCCAGTGGTGGGGTTAGGGGAATGGGTGCATGGAAAGAGTTCTGCAGCTGATCTCCCCTTCATATAAAGAAAATTAGATTTGGTTCCAGCCTGACCTCTTCCAAACCTCCTTAATTCCCTCTCGTGATACCTCTAGAGCACAATCATCAGCCCTGAGGCCAACTCTCTTGGATGGCAAAACAGCCCTTCAGCTCCATTCTGTAGTATCTAATTGAGCCACAGGAAACTCCAGCATCTTGCATATGCACAAAACATTGAGTGTGTAAGCAGATGGCCCCACGGCTGCCCTTTCTCCTTACTCTGCCAACTTGCTCCATATGTCTTTTTCCCTCTGTTCAAAGAGCAACAGGGTGCACATCGGCATAGCCTCTGTATAAGCAGATGAACCAGCGATGAGACCCCATGCTCTGCTTGCTGGGCACCTCAGTCTCGACAACTCATTTGGTCAATACCATCTTCAATTGGTAGGAGGTAGACTGGGGAGTTCATGATGTTTTGACTCCAAAGCCCGAGATCTTTCCCGGAGGCATTAATGGGGTTAAAATGAACATGAGAACACAGAACACAGGAGTGAGAAGTTGGGAATTCTTAAGTGAGCAACCCCATATCAGAAGCCAACTTCAGACACAGCCTTGCCATGATACAGTCTGAGGGAGTTGGCATTTTTCTGCCATTTTCCTTGAGCAATCCCTTTCTCTTGTGTTGACTGAAAACATGGTCCAAAACATCATTTCTCAAGCAGGGAAACAATTATTTAGACATAACACAAAAGTAGAAACAAAATTTGCCTACATAGCCACAGCCTATGTATAGTTTCCTGTTCAGACGTGTAGGTGGCATAATGGGCGTGTCCTCTGGGGAGAACCTCAGTACATATGATAATTTCTTAACCTTCACAAAGCCATTAATCAAATATAATGTTACAATAACAGATTTGTCCAAATTTATTTTAACCGAGAAGAAAATTTCAGTAAGTTGATTGAGAAGCTCCATGTACAAGGACAGCAAATTTCTGTCTATGAGCGTGGCCGTGGCTTCTCATATACGTCCTGACAGAGCTGAACGGGACTTCCAGCCACCGTGTCAGGGACCCAGCGGTGCTTCGAGCCCAGCTGGCGTGTAGATAACCTGATGGTCTTTGAGAAGTGGGCAGTCTCACTGCAGGGATGGCACAGATCCAGGCAATCCAAAGTTCAGGAAGTTAAGTTCAGGAAATAGGTGTGGAAAACTAGAGGGAGAGACCCACAGATGAGAAGAGTTTGCTTTTGACCAGTTGGCGAGAGATGCTCCACCCACACCCACAGCAGGCTAGGTTCCCGAGACCCAGTGTCCCAGCAAAAACAACTGGGACATATGGAGAAAATAGTTTAAAGTCTTGAGACCTTGGGAATAACAAAGCAGACAGAAACAACAATGACAAGATGAGGAAACAGAAGGAAAGCATGGAGCCTGCTTTGCCCACAGACATCCCGGTGGGTTCTGGAAGACGCGGCTGATAGGCGGGAAACCGAGCACTGCCTGTGATGTTCACACAGGGCACAGGGGAAGTTAGAGTCCATGTCTTGACGGCAGAAGGGACTCAGGTAACCTACTCGGGGTTACGGTTGGCACCCAGAGGAGCACCACCTAGAAATACGGGAAAACCATTCATCTCTGTTCAGAGTTCTGAACCATCTGAAATCCCTGACCGTGTATTAAGGTGATCTGGGTGCACCTGCTGACCTGAGCCTGCCTACCTGACCCCAGAGCAAATGGAAATCCTGTATAGAAGAAGAAAATAGCATCCAGAGCCTTGAATTACTTCTACACATGGTACTTGACCAAATACCAAATCACAAAGAAGTGAGAGATTATAAACAAAAAAGAAGGAAAATAATAACAAACATGCTAAGAAGTCCAAATAGTGGAGTTGCTGAGCACAGCTTTTTAACACAAAGATGCCCGGGTATATAAGGGAATGAAAAAGGGAAATTAAGGACTGGGGCAACAAACCAGGAGTTATTTTAAAAATGTACACTTTTGAAGTATAAAATGCAATAACTGAAAAGAATACAGTGAATCGGTTTAAAAGCATGTTAGACATGGCTGCAAGAGATTGATTGAAGTGGAATATGGGTCACACGTAAATGTCTCGGAGTGCAGAGAACAGTGAAAATGCAGACAAGAACATAAAAGATACAGGGCAAGCAACCAACTCCAACATAAAAATAACTTGACTTCCAAACAGAGGAGAGCATGGAGATGGTGATATTTGAAAATGTGATGCCAAGAATTTTCCAAACTGACAGAAGTCCTCAAATCAGTTTCCAGAAGCACTCCTAACCCCAAGCAGAATAAATACACCCAAACACATCATAGTAAAATAGCTGAAATTCGAAAATGTGTTATTTTTGAAGTAGTCATGGAAAAAAATACAAGCATCAAAGAAGCAACAATCCCATCCCTAGGAAATCCTATTAAAGATACACTGTCAGAAAGCTCTGTCTTGTGCACAAAGTTCTTCACTGTGGCCCTATTTGAGATAGACATTGGGTTTTTGTTTTTGTTTTTGTTTTTCAATTCACTATCAGTAGAGGACTAGCTGAATAAAACACGGTACCTGTCATCTGGGGCATTCAGACATTGTGCCTCTCCAGATGATGGAACATGAAGTGTACGTATCACCACCTATGAAATTTTCTTGCCAAAAATAGCAGACCCTGAATCTTAGCACTGAAAGTTAACTTCCAGTTTATAGGATATCTAGGGCTTGAGGGTAGTAAATGACACTCCAAGGAAACTGACAAATCCAGAATATGGGACCTATTTCTCCATTCATTCATTCATGCTCCAGCACAGCACACTTAGTTCTTCGACAAGACAATGGCATGAAACAAAGGGTATGGGGGGGGGGGATTAAAAACATAAGTGAAGATGTGCAAGACTTTCTTTTTAATGAATAAATTTGTAAAATTATATTTAAGTCAACAGGGGAAGTCTGAACAAAAACTAATAAAGATAGGAAGAAATGGTTGATTATGCTAGGCATGAAAAAGGCATTTTGGTTAAGAAAATGATTGTGCTTTTAGAGAAGCATCCTGAAATAAGGGTAAGATGGTGTGAGGTCTGGGATTTTCAAGAAAACAGCAAAAGAGGAAAGACGAAGTTCATGGGGCAAGACCCGGACCCTGATAACGGCTGGATCCGGATCATAGCTGTAAGGGATCTCATTGTACTGTCTGGTGTACTATATATTTTTTTTAAGTTTTAGATTTTTTTAAGTGAACATGTTTCCCGGAGAGAGAACCTCGGAGGGTCCGAACACTGCGTTGTTTATTCAGGCCTGTGTTCTTGCTGCAGATCCTGGCGCACCCTGTTAGCCGGGCTCTGGTCTAGGGCGCGGTGGCCACCGAGGCTGGCCCAGGCCCTTGATGTCACCAGCCTGCGGTCTGGGGAGGTGTGAAGAGGCGAGGGCAGGCGGTAGCAAAGGGGGATGAAGGATGCAAGGGTGGGCCCGAGCAGGGCGCGTTGGGGGAGCCCTGTCGGGAACACCTGGCCAGAACGGGGATGACCTTCCCAGGCTGTCACCAAGGGTCAGAGGTGAGAGAGGAGTAGAAGTTAGCTGAGGAGGTAAGCCGATTCTGCCTCATCGCAGGCCAAGAGAAACTGAGTCCAGCGCAAGGACACAAAGGACAGAGAGAAGGGAGGCCACACGCTGTCTTCGGTCACCGAGGCCACTTCGCAGGAGGAAAGTGCACACTGTGTGGTGATTGCAACTGTCCACGTGCAACGATCGCCTCCGATCTGGAGGGTCTGCCCTTGAGACTGGGCTCCTCTTGAAGCCACCCGTTTGCCTCAGTTTACTCTGCTGAGCACATCCAGCTTGTCTTTGTTCCACAGTTCTAGCTACTCTGGAAGAACATGAGAACTGTGCACCCCCCATCAAGTCTGGACTTCGGCTACACATTTCCTGCACACGCTCCCCACCCTTGGCTTAGCATCCGCCTGCCCGGTTGCACACGACATGGTAGCCAACTCACCAACGCAAGCTTGATTTCCTTTCCATGGCTCCCACCCCAGTAACAACGCAGAGCACCCTTGAATGGGTGAGGAAAAGATGTGCAGGAAGATTAAGGCATTACGGGGTTATTGTTGAAATGGCAGCTGGAGGAGAATCTGGGTTTGTAGCTTCCAGTGTCCGACCCCGGGCGTGAGCAGAGGGCTGGTAACTTTGGGTGGGGGCAGCGAGGCTGGAGCGGCTGCCTGAAATCAAACGTCAGCATGATCGGCTACAAGACCGCTTCACAGAAAAACTGTGAACACGCGAGCAACCGCTACGTAATCCATGGTACTCTTCCTCATGAAAATAGGCTCCGGGTTCACAAACTAATTCTCAGGAATTCTGTCTCCACGGGGGCCACCCCTTCTGTCGGTCTCCTCGCTGGTCCTCGACTGGACTTGAATCTCCTGCGTGCTCCCTGAGTACGCAGCGTCCCACCAGCATGGGGACCTACCCAGTTCCCCGGAGCCGCGAGAACGGCAGCAGTGATTACGTGGTTTACATAAATACAGCAGGAGGCATGCCACACCACCCCTCCCCGGGCCAAAGGCAATTGAGGCTCTCTGTTCCGACCTCGCCTGCTCTCCATCGGTTACCAGCTAAGCGAGAAATCACACATCCCAACTGAGCCAGCTGGATCATCGTAGAAGGTATCCACTCCCGTTCCCCAGTGATGCCGGGGAGAAACAGCCACGGTCGAAACCCAGCTGGATCCTGTTTGTCTTGAGCAGCCTAACTCTGATTCACGGACATCTGGAAGAAGGGGCGTTTTCGTTTTATTTAAAATGCAGGAGAAGGCTTTTCAAATCACACTGCTGGGGTCACCCCCGAGCAACAGCTTCTGCTTCTGGGCAAAACCTGACTGTTTTTATCAGTAAGATAGTTGTAAAAAGCAGTTAAGGTTTACTGAACACTTACAGCATATAGGCGTGAGGCCAGGCCTCACGACCGTCCTACCACGGGGGCTTCTCCGTTGTCCCCATGTTTACAGACCGAGAAACGGAGGCTTGAGAGGGTGGAGTGTCTTGTAGAAGCTCCTGAGTGAAGGAGTCTGACTTCAGATTCAAGTGTTTATTTTACTAAAGGAACGGAGTGCTGAGCACACCTGTGATCCAGGCTCTATGCACAGCATTAAGAGAGGCCTTGTCTGCCGGCTTAGCTAGGATGCTTCGTGCTGCAAGTACCAGAGAACGCAGAGAATGCTGTAGACGGAGGGGCTTGTTACCCACCCCCCACGAGACAGCAGGTGCCAGGGAAATGCATGGCTCACTCACAGGCTTGACAATGCCGTCTGGGGCCAGGCTCGATCCCTCTGTCTCCGCTGTCCCTGAGGGTCAGCAGCTCGGGGAGAGGGACCAGACGACTGCCACCCCCGAGCCTCTCTTCCCACGGTGGCTTCCAGAGGCCAGAAGTGGTGGAAGGGTGGTTCCTCCACACACCTCCCTTTCTCCTGGAAGGAAAGCCTGTCCCAGCTATATCTGCCAGGAGCACTTTCTTCTTCTAACTGGCCAGGGTGTAGTTGCAGCCCGGTGAAGTGACTGACTGTCGCTGATCATGACTTTGCTGGGATGGGCTTAGATCTGACCAAGATCGACCCCCCCCACTGGCTGTGGAGAAGCCCCACGAACCATCTGTGCTCCTGATACCAGAAGAAAACAAGTCTTCAAGCAAGTCCGTCTATAGTGACGGGAGGCAGAGAGAACTGCTACATTTCGATCATCTATCACGTTCTACTTTTCTGGGTGCCCAACACCCATAATGTGCCGTTCTTCTTTTTTAAGAGAGTACGCACAAGTGGGGAGGGGGAGAGAGGATCTCAAGCAGACGCCCTGCTGAGTGTGGAGCCCGACATGGGGCTCGATCCTACGACACGACCTTGAAATGTGTGACCTGAGCCGAAATCAAGAGTTGGACCCTCAGCCGACTGCGCCACCCAGGCGTCCCGTATTCTGCTGTTCTTCATGATAAAAATAATGCCTCCCACTTGCAGGGTGCACATTCTTCCATCTCCTGCGGCTTCTGCCTCTGGCTGCAGGTCCTGGGAATCCAGGTGAGGCACAGTGTGCTTCGCTGGGTAAGCCTCTGGCTGAGAGACAGGCTACCGACCCAGGACGCCCACGTGGGGCCTGTGGGAAGGAAGGTGACGGCCGTCACAGCAGGACGGGGTAGAATGAGGGGCCCTGTCCGAGCAAACCCGTCCCTGCTCAGCAGGCCGGGGACGATGAGACTGAGCCATGGGGCAGTCAGCCCACGCCACCCCCAGACCGTCCTCTCCGACTCTGCCACCCACTTGAGGCTGGGAAGGCTCAGTGGCCTGCCGTTTGCCTTAGACGTTAACGGTTCACAAGCCGCTCTCGGCCAGGGTCAGGTCCTCTCTAGCAACACAGCCACACCCAGGCTTGGCGGCACTGCTGGTCATTTTCACGGGTGGCTAATTCTGGGATTTTGGTTTCCCACCCGCAGTCCTCTGACTTCTGCAACCTGGCCCCCTGCTCTCCCTTGGCCTAACGACCTTCGTCTTCAGAACTTGGGGAAGTTGAGCCTTTGTTGGAGAATCTCCCACCTTTATTCAATCTTGGCAGACGGGCTCGCCTCCCTCTCACTTAGAAATAATCACGGGGATATTTGCAAAGGCCTGGGGTGCCAAACTTACTAATTTTATCTTCTGATAAGCTTCCTGCTTTCCTGGTGCTTCATAAACTAGCTTTAGCTTGGGAAGCAGAGACTGACCTCTCCAACCACCAGACTTCAAATTACAAGACGGTGTTAGCTCGGTTGTCAGTGTAGAGGCATAAAATGCCCCTCTTAGCAGAACCTGTTTCTTCTTCAGTTTCTCTTTCTTGTGGAACTTTACCTGAAGGAGTCTGTACATAGCCAACAAAAGCCCATACTCTGAATTTTTCCTTCCATTTCTGACTAGACCCAGATCCCAGACCAGAATGCACTTTGATCCAACCCCTAATTGTTTCCTGGGACGCAAACATTTTGTGCCTTCGTTAACAGGTGCCTCCAACTTCCCAAGCTGGAGTGAGGCAGTCCTCACTGCCCTCTGTTCTGTCCGCCTCATTCAGCCTATAATTTATGGTCTGTTCTTACAGCATTCTAGGGAAAAGAAGGGTATCCTATATCTAAGCTCTAAGCTTTGAGTAATGGTATCTAATTAAAAGTAATTTAAATGATATGAGTCCTATTATCTCTGTAAGTCTAGAGGAAGATATTTCAAAGATTATTGTAATCACTGATAATGTTATCAAGAACCAGAATTTCTTCCATCTTCCTTCTCCATCACTCTCCGGGTGTTGGCTCTTCCAGTCAGGCTGAATGTGGCTTCAGGAGCTCCAACTATGGCCTCCCCAAAAATCTTCAGCTAGAGGCAAAGGACCATTTCTTTCCCCAATGTGAAAAAGTTTCCCCAAAGACTTACCATTTCATCCTATTGACCAGATTAACGTTTCCTGCGCCATGAACAGAATTAAGAGTTACTGATTTG
This sequence comes from Eumetopias jubatus, assembly GCF_037043125.1. NCBI lineage: Eukaryota > Metazoa > Chordata > Mammalia > Carnivora > Otariidae > Eumetopias > Eumetopias jubatus. Next base: position 112,192,849 of record NW_028274819.1, read on the forward strand.
ATCAAATCGATTTGATCAAATTCATCTCGTTGAACTGAGGAAGAGCCCATAATACTAAAGAATCTTTAGTTTAAATCCTGGAGGAGTGGTTAGTAGGGTAGGCAACCACTGTCTGTAATACCCTAAGCCCTTATCTTAAAACCGTGTTTCTCAAAGTGTAGTCCCCAGACTGAGTGTAAGCACCCCTGGGCTCCCCCTCCCCCACGACGTAAATTAATAGACTCTCCAGCATGAGGTCCGGGAACTTGCATTTCAACAAGTTCCCAGGTGACCCTTTAGCACATGAAATACCTGAGAACCGCTGCAGAAATCTCTGGGGCCCCATCTGACTCAAACACCTCTCCCCACATCATCCATACAGAGCCCTGATCTCCGTAGACGCTTAGTGGTGTCTAATTACTGTTGTGTTCTGAGGCTGAACTTTTCTTTGTTTTCTCTTTTCTTATTTCCAGAAAAAGTCATGTAATTCCTTTACTACTTCCTCTAGGATTAAGCACTTCTTTCCCTGGACTGAGGGAACTCGATACATGCCATTTTAAAGGCTTCTGTTATTCCCTTTTCTACTAATTTCATTCAAGAAAAGGACTAAGAGGAAACGCGATTAAAAAAAAACTAGAAGGACAAATAGAAGTGAAAACCAGTTCTTATTTTTAAGAGGAAATCATTTTCTCTGGGCTCCCTTTGATGGAAATTGAATCTAAGTAGATTGGTAGATTGGGAATTTTGAGATTGAGAATGAAAAGGAGGGATTGACATCATGAGATTTAGTAATTATTGTGATGGTAGTTATTCGATAGCTGCATAGAACACTGTTCTCCACGGAGGGCTGGCTGACGGGCTGTTCTAGTTGCACTTGCTACCTGGAGCTGTGTAAGGCCCTCCTTCACGGTGGACGACCTTGACGTGCATTGTGGGGCACCACGACAGTAAGAGCGGATAGAATACCTACAGACAGATGCTGGGCACTGTGCAGGTGCTCGATGTGTATTCACTCAATCCTTAGGTTGGGGCATGTGCCCTCATTTATATCAAGAGCCCCATTTTCCAGGCAAGGGAACTGAGGTCAGAGGAATGGACGACTACTTCTTAAGCAATGAGGTGGGCATTTGAAGTCCACATCTGGATGCAGAGATTGTCCTCATAACCGCCACACTGTGAACACCTCTCGACCGACATCACAAACCACTGTTGTCTGCATCGCCGATGGCTTGTGTTGGGTTCTTAAAATGTTGTAATTAGTTTGAAACATGGAAAATTCAATAGAACACATTTTGAAATGTTGAGTTCTGGCCTTAACTGAAAACTCGAAAGATTGGTGTGGTGAACCTGAGGCTAGAAACACTCCATGGGAACCAATAAGTGGATCCGGCTAAAAGCTGTCCCCTTTTGTTAGCTTCTCCCACCCCTCTCGCTTCCTGACACTGAGGGTCTGAAATTCTAGGCGATTTATTTATTTACGGTAGAGGAAAGAGCCCACATCTCTGAGAGGCGAGGTAGTATAGTGGTTACACACATCGATTCTGAAGGCAGATCACTTGAATTTAAACTCCAGATCCTACATCAATTACAATCACGACCATGAGAAGTTCCTTAAACTCTCAATGCCTCAGTTTTCTCATCACTTGCAGTAACTGAAGGTGGTTTCTTTGGGTGAAGTTCCAGGTGCAAACAAGGATCCTAACCTGATGGAGGTAGACCGTCTCATGACATGGCATGATCCCATCTTAATCTCTACAAGCAGGGAGCAGGGGAATCCCCTCCATCAACCTACAAACAATCTCTACTGAAGAGAGAGAAGCACTGTTTCTGTCGCATGGTTACGTATGAGGGGCTGGAGGCTTGGAGTGCCCTCTGACACCGCGAGACCAAGTAAGGTCATGGTCTAGACCAGTGACGGCAGAGCAGGGACGTGTAGCCAGGCCCTCACTCCCAAAGCCAGGGTTCCTTCCCCATCTCCAGCCCTACGACATCCCTGGCACTTATCTAAGTGCAGTTACTGCGTTTCAAACCCAGTGGGGTACGTGCTGTATAACCAAACCTTTAGTGCACTTGTAAGTGAAAAAGCCCCAGGCTATGTTGGTCTCTTTGAGTCCTGGATTCATCTTTACAAGGGGAATTGCAGGTGAACTGGCCTCACTTTACCCTGTTTTCAAATGTAATACCCTGTCTTCAACTTGACCCACAAGCTTGAGAGCTGCCAGCTCCCACGTGTGGTGCTGTAGGCGCTCACGTTGGAGAAGACCACAGCTCACTTCCTTCAGAATCCACACGAAGTGGGCAAAATGGCACGTGTTTCAGGAGGTGAGGCGCTATCACCTGCGTAGCATATTTTTCCTTGTTCTTTTATCACCAAATCCTCGTTATAACCTCATTCTCCATTTGCATGAAACACTGAGTAGCAAAGTCTAGGAAGAAAGTGTCAGGATGTCTAACACATCCTCATGGCAGGCACAGTTTTCGAGAAAAGCGCTTGGAGAAATGAACTCGGTAAATAGCGAAGTCCCGACTCGTTGGCTCGGTATTGGGCCCCGCAGCCTCGCACACGGCTGACCACCCCTGGCACGGGACTTCGCGCCCGTAGTTCCTCAAGGCCTTGCCGCCTGCAAAGCCCTCCCCACTGTGCCCCTGACTCTGCCTCCGCCCTGTGGGTCCTCCCGACTCCATCTCCAACAGGACAGATGCCAGGAAGTTTCCAGGCATTTCCTCCCACTCCGAGTTCATCGTTCCCTCCATTCTAGCTTTTACTAATCACACGTGAAGTGAGAACCCACAATTATGTCCCCTCCACAAGACGGTGAGGCCCCCGAGGGTGAAGACTGTGTCTTTGGTTTCTGCCTCAAACTGTTATTTATTTTCCTTTTTCATTTTATAATCTGTGCTTATCACACAAACATTCTTTCAGGATAAACGGAAAGATCCCTTAAAATCCTCTCCTATTGATTAACCGGCTGTTGATTTTCCGTTGGCCTTCCTAGCAGCCCTGTGGGTGTTTACCCAACTTCACCAGCTCCAGCCACAGAACAGATAACACACTAGTAATAGCTGCTAGACCTTGACCTGCACGTGGGCCAGGTGTTTATTTTCATTATCTCACCGATAATGAGAGAAGAGGGTGCATCCTCATTCCCAGGCCAAAGGTCAGAGCGCTGGGGTGCGGGTAGGTCCGACAAGGGCCACACCTCAGCCGCCAGGGCTGTTTGCAAACACCCCCCACCTGGCCTCTCCGAGCAACCTTGTCACCTGCCCCCTCACACCAGACCTTCCATCCCCAACATGTGCCGGATGCTTTGGCTGTTAAGGAATGTGTATCTTAGGGATGCAAATCATTTCAAAATCCAGAAGACTGTTACCACAACAAAGAACCCCAACCAGAGAGACGACTGCTGCTCAGAAGGGCAGGAAGCATGGTGACCGTGGCCTCGGTTTCCCCTCCGTGCAGTGACAGCAGGGCCCGAGGTGTTCGTCTAATTCCATTTCTTCCTCTCATTCATTTCTCTGGCCAGAGACTCTGACATCTTGGACTGATTGAATCAAAACATTTTTGCACTATCAACAAATACCTCACATCAGTCTGAAAAATTCTTTGAAATCGCATAGATCTGTGACCTTAGAAGATTTGATAAACCAGCCTCCTTTGGTCTCTGGCCACAGTCTTTCCTCTTGCTTAATGCCATTTAAGGTGACAAGGCTCTCAGCATACTGGTTTGCTGACAGTGTGTTCAGTCTTGAGTGTGTTGCTAAACTCCAGCTTCATCAAGTTACAAGGAATTAGCGTGCAGTCCATCACCTGGAGTGCCATTATGCAAATTCGCATATGGCTCAGCTGCACGGTTTGGACAAATATTTATCATCGTCCTAAAGCCCGCCTTTGCAAAGAGAAAACAGGCCAAGTGGTATTCTGTCATTGTACATCCCCTGTCTTCGAAACCAGAAGTGAGCTAGGCTGTGTGTATCGAGGACACTAAAGCTTTCCGGAGGAAATACCCTCTTACTAGTCCTTCATGGAGAAGGAAGTTTAAAGGAACCCGTAAGGAACCGTAAGTCAGAAAAAAACATGAGTGCTACCTTCAAGTATACGGAGGGTCATCAAGTAGAAAAGAAAACAAACATGACTTGCATGTTCTAGGAGGCCACGTTGGAATACGTGGGTCAGAGTTGACCGGTTACAGAGAGACCGCTCTCAGCCCAGTCTGAGGTGGGACGTAAAGCCAAAGGGACTACTCTTGGGAAGGTAGACGTCTCTTGCTGCTTCTGTATAAAAGTTTCTATACATTAAATTTATGAATTTTTATTTTTTTTACCAAATGAATCCAATATGCAGTTGAATGTGTTTCTTTAAGTTACTGCAGAGAGCCTGCCCTTGACCAGAAGAGTAGGAGAACACTCCTCTGAGCCCAGGGACCCTGTTTTCCTGAATTAACATAGCAAGAGCAAGTTCTCGATATTTGATTCCCAAATTGGTCAAAAGGTATCCAGACCCATCTCTCTCTCCCGGATGAAGTGATTAATGGAGCTGGGTGACACTTTTGATGAATAAGAATGTCAAAGTCAAAATGAAAATGGTACTTGAAATTTTGAGTTGGAGCCATTTAGATTTCTAAAAGCAATTCTTGCTGAGCGGTCCCCCTGTGCCCTCCTCAATCCTGCTAACTAACTTGGGGAATAGAGGGTCAGCTACTCATCTAACCAGGAAACATTGTCAGTATGTTCTTCTCTCATGACTCAAACCAAAAATAGAACAAAAGAGCATGGTGTCATGTATAAAAAATTCAAAATACCAATTCAAAGGAATACATGTTTGCATCCTGATGTTTATAGCCACATTATTTACAATGGCCAAACTATGGAAACAGCCCAAGTGTCTATTGACTGATGAATGAATAAAGAGGTGGTGTGTATACACACACACACACACACACACACACACACACACACACACACACAGTGGAATATTACTCAGCCATAAAAAAGAATAAAATCTCGCCATTTGCAACAATGTGGATGGAGCTAGAGAGTATTATGTTAAGTGAAATAAGTCAGAAAGACAAATGCCATACAATTTTGCTCATATGTGTAATTTAAGAAGGGAGAAAATTAACAAAGTGGGGGGGGTGGCAGAGAGAGGCAAACCAAAAAACAGACTCTGAACTACAGAGGACACACTGATGGTGACCAGAGGGGAGGTGGGTGAGGGATGGGGGAAGAGGTGCTGGGGATGAAGGAGCGCACCTGTCGTGATGAGCACCGGGTGATGGATGGAAGTGTTGAATCACTGTATTGTGCACCTGAAACAATATTACACTGTATGTTAACTGGAATCAAAATTAAAAATTTGAAAAGGAAAAAATAACATAGTCTCCCAGGCCAGAGGTGCTCTAGGAGTGCCCAGGAATGGAAAGGGGTGAAACATGACCCCTGGATCTGGGTTCTCACCATGGCTCTGCTACCCCTGGCTGGGTCACAGGGACACCTGCCTTCACCTGAGATGGTTTCCTCCCCTGTGAAAGCAGAATGATGGCACACATCTCAAAGGGCGGTTATTGGAATTTAAGTATTTCAGAAGTATTCAGTATCATTCCAGGCACGAGCTAAGCCCCCAGCCTGCCACAGCTGCTCTAATTATTACCAGTGTTATTTTCATTCTGAATCAACTTGCACTTCCTCACTTCATCCTTTCTGCTTTGCTGAATTTTAAAATAGTTTGCACAAATACATTTTAATTACCCTCCGAATTTCCAGCCCCCCTACAGTCCTCTTGAAGGGACTCTGTCCAAGTATGTGTGGCTGCATTGTTAGACACAACACGGAGGTTAGAAAACAAAGCTGTTTTTAGAACAAGGTTTATCATCCACTGAACACAGACCCCACGGAGGTTTTCGATATCACACAGTGTACAAGCTCATAAAAATTCAGAGAAATTTTTACAAGATTTGGGACAAGGTTACTGGGTTGGCTGTCAACACAAGACCAGGAGTGTGGGCACTCCTGGCTGGGACGCACCGTCTCGCTGACTCTGACTTCGGGTGAGCGGCTTAACCGTGTGTGCTCCCCTTCAAACTGGGTATAATAATGGGACCGACCTTACAGAGCTGGAGTGAGACCGGGAGGAGTGAAAACCTCGTACTCAGCACAGCACTGGGCACAGAGGGGCCTAACAAGCAGTAGCTGTGGTTCGCGATTTCGGCAGTCCACTGGAGGGGAGACGTGGGTTTAAAATCATGGAAGAGTAATCAGGATAGTGGATGGCACGTGGAATGTCACAGAACAGAGCTCTCCTTGTGGCATCCACGTTGGTTCGTTCACGTCCTCCACCCTTCATGAAGTCCAGAGTGTGGTCCAGACGCAGGGACAGGGAGGGGACCCTCCGCGACCCGCGTAAAGGGCAGCCGGCGGGTGGAGACCCTCAGGCTTCAAGTCCAACACAAACTACCTTTAAAATCACTTTCCAATTCCATTAGGTATTTTCCCCAAATTCTATGTTTCTAGCGCATAGAAAGCAGATGTGTGGTTCATCAATACAGAATACGGCCGATCTGTGGTCCAGCTCGTCAGGCTCCTACTCATCCGTTGGGACCCAACTCCGGAGTCTAGGGGTCTCAGTGAAGCTTGCGTTGGCTTCGACTGCCCTCTGCTGGCGTCCCACGGTAGTAACCGTGCGGGTGCAGGCTCGTTGCGCCTTCTACGGGCGAGCTCCCCGTAACGCGGGGACCGCCCCGATGTTGCCGACCCTGCAGGTGCACCACCTCATTTGTGCATCCCGACCGCAGACCCGAGACCTTACCGAGAAGACGTAATTCCACTCTGAAGAGGCTTTTGATGCCTGCTAATCTAGCAGGAATGGGAAGCAGATTGTACAAACATGCACAATTACAAAACCAAATGATCCATCACTTGGGATTTGTAAAGAGAACGGTTGTCACTCCCGCCCTCCTCTGCAACAAGATGATAATAAATACATGCCCAGCCCGGAAGTGCTGGGCGAGTCCGCGGCAGGATGTGCAAGTGATACTAACTAGGAAACGACGTGGTGTGCGGGGACTTCAGACCTGAAAATGATTTTGGAGGCCACTTCTACCTCTGCGGCCTCCATACTGCAAACAACAGGTCCTATTTTCCGCCGGGGAATACTAATGCGTCCCGTTACTGTGTTCCTGCCAAGTCCCCGTGCGGCATGATTGGCGGACCCCATTTCCTCCCCTCGCCTGTGGTTTGGCGGGCACCAGTTCACAACCCTAGCAAAGAGCAGGCTGCCTTCCCCAAAGCGCTGCTGCGTGTGGAGCCCCTGAGTAGGGGAAGGGCCCCCAGTCAAAGAGGAAGAGTTTAGGTGCCTTCGGAGAAGCAACACAAAGTGCCTGGAGCTGACAGGGCTCACTTAGGGCTGCACCTGATCGGCGCCGCTGCGGGTGGACGGCTGTCCCGGGAGGCCCCGAGAGGCCCGGCCGGCCGATGAGAAAGGCCGGGAAGGCGCGAGAGCCAAAGGGAACGGCGGAGGTGGCCCCCTCAGGCTGTCGCACAACCGGAGCAGCAGTCCGGCTAGGTCTCCTCGCAAGGCTTCTGGGATCGGGGTCAAACGCACTGCGGAGACTTCCCAGAAGCAGGCCGCCAGCCTCCTGTAGAGACAACTGGGAATGCAGCGTGGTTTCCTGGGAAAATCCTGCTCGTGTGGCCCCAGAACACGCGGAAATTCTGGAACCCTTTGTGCACCCCACAGGGTTTAGGGAGATGCGACCCGGTGCTTCTGTGTTGCTCTGCTCGCACTACCGAGCAAGGCCGGAACCCTCCGGGCGCTGCTCCCGCCGGCCTCTGTGCACTCCCTAGGGGCCCCGTTTAATGGTGCCACAGCTTTAAAGGTTATCCATACACTAATGACGCCTAGTTGCGTTTTTCCGCATTCCAGGCTAAATGATTATTGGGGTTTAGTTCCTATCCATCTCATACAGATAGTAAGAACGGAACTATATATCGCTACAAGGAAAAACAGAAAATAGAACTAGCCATTGAAGCGTACTGCTCGATGTCTGTTCTGTATCACTTTGAGTATGTGCTTCATCCTTCTACTTGCATTGCCCATTTAGTACTCATGACAACCTCATGAGACAGTTATATGCTTATCCCAATTTTTACAAATGAACTCCAGCATTAAGTACAAAAGGTGAAGTAATTTCCCCCCAGGTTACACAGCTAATAAGGGCCAGAAATGTGGATGTAGGTAGGTACCCAAGAAAGGTTAGTTCCTTGGCTAAAAAGATCCTTCTTATTTAAAGACTGTGTTTATTAATTGAGCAAATATTGACTGAACATTTACTATTTTCCAGATAACAGGTTAGGTTCTGAAGAATATATTAGTGAAAAAGAGGGAGAAGGTTTCTGCCCACATAGACATCACATTTCAAGAGCAGACAACAGAGAATAAGTAAACAAAGAGATTATGGATGGTGAACAGTATGTTAAGTAATTTAAGTCATTTGCTATGAAGTGTATCAGTCAGGACAAGCAGGAGTCTATGTAACAAACACACCCCATTTCCTGGTCACTGTGGGTGAGGAGAGGAGCTCTGCTCACAGGGTCATCCAGGAACCAGCTGAGAGAGACTCCAGCCTCCAGTCTCCTCAGCAAAAGAAGAATGAGGGAGGTTTCCCACTGGCAATTAAATACTTCCTCTCAGAAGTCCTACATCAACACATGCCACTTCTGTTCATCTTTCCAGCTAGCCACATGCTGAAGGGACTGCACTCTGACACAGGGAGCGGAGTCAGAGACTGGCTTGGCTCGAGGCGGAGGCAGACGTGCATCCTCTGTCCTGTAGCTAGAGAGTCTGGCACCCTGACCTCCCTGGGCAGCCCTCTGAGTTCACTGATGGTAGTCTTCATCCCCAGATGGGGTCCACTCATCAGGGTTTCATTTGGGAATCCTTCTAGAAACACAGAAAGAAACAATCATGCCTAAGAAGTCCACCTGGTCTGCATCCCTCTCCTTAACACAAGAGTTTCTGATGACACCCTACAAACTGTCCAATTACATATCTCTAAATGTTAGCCACACTGGTCATTTTTCTCCCCCGAAACCTACCCATGAGAATCTGGAAGAAGCAATTTATCACTCTGTCAACTGCTCCTACTGAAACAGAGCACAGAAAATGTCTGTGGTCACGGTGACTAGCGTTTCCTAAAGCGACAATGTCGATAAAGTTTTGCTTCATCGTGTGTAATCTTAGACTCATTACCCCGTTCCGTAGAATATTTTATAATCACCATTCAGCTTTCACAGGCCGGCTGTAATCCTACAGCTTTCTTTGGATTTAGTAAGAGGGAAATGATCATCTCATTTCTGGTGAGGCATAATTGGTCTATATCAGTAATTTCACTAAGTGGTTTCCCTACCTGGTGGATTATTGTAATTTCTTGGAAAACTGTGATAAAATTTGTGAAGCCATTCATCTTCTCTTGGCACCTTTACGCTCTTTGAGTCTCTAATGGTTTTCCATTATTTCTTCCCTTGTGATATACTTCTCTAATTTTTCTTTATTGCTTTGTGATTACTGGTGCATTGCTGTTTTTGTAAAGAAAATTTGAAACCTGCTACACCCTACAGGGTTTGTTCTGCTTTATATTCATTTTTTGAAATGTTACTAAAGCAGAATTAATTTAAAATTGGGCAATTTGAAGCATTCCAAGACCCACCTTCTAAAACTGGAAACGAATCAAGTATTTCATCTAAACAGAAAGAAAAAAAAACAGTAATTTCCATATTCCATTAATGCAATGCCCGTGGATTAATTTTGTCCTCAAAGGAACTATTTTGGCTTTCAGCATTTACAGTCTGACTCACATTAGCTGATGGTCCTGACTCGATGATACAGTTCAGGCTGAATTAAATATATGTTGCACCAAACGTGTTGTTTTCCCACCTAATAGTTATTCTCCCCCTGTCTAAAGAACAGAATGCAGTTACACTCTGGTTGGCGATGTGCTTGTCTAGGAACTACACTTCCCAGCCCCCTGGGTGGCCGGAATAGCCGTGCCATGTGGTTTCAGCCAACGAGAAGCAACTGATAGTCCCTGAACAGGGCTCCTGGGAGAACTACTTCAAGAGGAGGCTGACTCAGAAGGCTTACACATTTGCCCTTGATCTCTCCCCTCCTTCCTTTATGGACTGCAAACATAATTATAAAGCAACTGCATCAGGAAATCATGAAATCCTATCAGACACCAAGGCTTTTCCAAAAGCAAAGACAGAATGGTTCCTGCTGACATCATGGAGTGGCCATACAATGCTGAACTCCTCTCTTCCAGAGTTACCATTATATGAGACAAATAAAAGAACTAATTTTTTTTAGCTACTTGTCCTCAATTTATGTCACTCAGAATCTAAAGATCTATTTGAGAAGAACTGCCATCTTAACAGTACTGAGTTTTCTAATCCATAAATCCATTGTAGTTAAAGAATTCACTCTGTATGTTTGCAATCCTTTTAAATATGTTGGGATTTCTTTTATGGCCTAGCATGCAGTCTGTCTGGAAAACGTGTATTTCAAATGTATGTGCGTGCTGCTCACATTGATAAGAATGTTCTGTGCTTGTCACTTGAGCCATGTTGGCTGAAAACGTTCAGGTTTTCTAGGTCTCTGTGTTTATCCTATTTGGATTTCACTGAGCTTTATGGATGTGTAGATCAATGTTTTTCATTAGATTTCAGAAGTTTTCAGCTATCCTTTCATTTAACTGTTTTCACTGAACTAAATTGTTTTCTCTCCTTCTAAGACTCTTACTATGTGTGTGTTGGTGTGCTTAATGGTGCCCATGTTTCTGTTCATTTTTCTCTAATCATTTTTCTCTGTATTTTTCAGTTATGTGATCTCTACTGATCTATCTTCAAGTTCATGGGTTTGTTCTTCTGTCTGTTCAGATCTTCTATAAAGCCCATCTAGTGAATTTTTGCATTTAGGTTATTTCTCTTTTCAACTCCAGAATTTCTATTTAAACCTCTTTACAATAACATCTGCCTGTACTGATATCCCCTATTTGAGGGTTCCTTGTAATAATATTTTTGTATAATTCTTAAGAATGTCCTTTAGTTCTTTGAATATATTTATTCTATCTGCTTCGAAGTTTTTACTAAGCTTAACAGCAGGGGAATTCAGAAGCTGTTTTTGTTTTCTGCTTTTTCCATGGAGCACTCTTGTTTCTTTGCTTGTCTCATAATCTGTTGTTTAAAAGTGGACCCTGAATAACATTGCAGCAACTCTGGATTCTTCCCACCCATGAGATACCTGGTTGTTGGCGGTGTTTCCTGTTTGGTGACTTGCCTAGACTGTCTCTAGATTGTGTCCCCCCAGTGTGTGGCCACTGAAGTTCCTGTTCAGTTTTTCTTTTTTTAATTCCTGTTTTTTATTTTTAAGTCTGACATCGAAGTGGCCACCCCTGGGTCAACCCAACCTAGTGGTCAACAGTGATGGGGCCATAGTTTGTGTTAAGCAGCTTCAGCCAGGAAATATTCCAGCCCCCACTGGTCAGTCTGTGTTTGGGTGGAAGAATACATTCAACATTCAAGCAGTTTTCCAGTCTACTCTGGCTTTTATTTTCCTGCACTTGAGGCATCACATGAAACCAGGGATGCGTGCAGCTTGGTGCATGTTCTCTGCTTTCCAGACCCTCAGCGGTATGTAGAAGCTTCTCAAAGCCACTCTTCCTACTTAATTATGGACAGGACTTCTGTCTGCTGCTTGCCCCCCAAAATTATCACAATCTCAGGCTAGCTGCAATATTAGATGGCCCTGAATCCCACCTAACATTGGTATTATTCTGAGCAGTGCCCGTGGACATGGGTTTTCTCCAAGTGAGGCAGTAAAGTCCTCAGGACCTGCTCTTCCCGGGTGGACTGACCACACTGTGCAGCTGGGGCAGGAGGAGGGGGAGGGTGCAATGCCCACTATTCGTACCAAGATTAAGTACTTTTTCTTGAAGAAAGCCTTCCCAAGTTGTTGTAGAGTTTGATCAACATTTGAGAGTTCTGAAATGGTAGTTTGAGCCAATTCTGCCTTTACCATCATCGCTTTGTAGCGAGAATTTACAGAGCCGCCAATCCCGAGGCTGTCTTTTAATCCCCCCCATTTTTAAAAGCTATTTGTCTATTGGCACTGCTTTTAAGGAGAGTTCATTGGCATTATTTTTGAATTTCCAGCCAAGTCTGTTCTTTGATCCTTTCTTTGTGTGAGTTGTTTCATATGCAGTCTGTGGGTGTGAGAAATTTCCAAGATTTCTCTAGTGTTTTACTTTTTACCAAGTCCTATGCTAATATTATGATGAAATCTCCTGTTGAAACTCTCTGGGTAGAATTTTTAACTTCTGTTTCCTGTACGTTGTTTCACTGGAGTTTCTGTCTTGTAGTTAAATCCATTTGCTGCCTCTATTCGTGCTGAATGCAGCTGTTTCATCCAGTGGCAACAATACCAGCCCCTCACTCCAGCCTCAAGGAAAGGACTCTGCTCTTCCTCCAGGGATCTTTATGCATCTCTATGCCCCGCCCCTGCCCCCACCTATAAGTACAATTAATAGCTAGACTTTTTTTTTTTTATCAAATTGTGTAATTAAAGGGAAGCACAGGTGTTCACTAATTCCCAGAAAAAGTGAAATGTTCATCTTTGGAAGCAGAAATAATTGTAACATTTTTAAAGACTTTATAGCTTCAAAAAATGTAGCTCATTGGGATATCACATCCTAAAGTTTGTGATCCATTTGTTAATGGAATGTTTGGGGCATTTCAGTAAAAAACATCCTGTGGAATACATTTTAGGAAAAGCTGATATACTCAGTATATAGACCTTACATTCCTGATATAAAGAAAATTAGCTAGCTTTAAATTAGTACCATTATTCCCACCAATCCTGATTAAATCAAAAGCAACAAATTGTTCACCTGTCTTCCCCCCCAAAAACCTGACTGTGATTTGAGAAAATAATGTCTATACAATAGCAATGAAATTGATTTGCAATTATAAATTCAAAGTAAACTTTAAGCTAAAGGAATGAGGCAGTCTGCACTCTGGAAGACAGTGTGAAGGTTCCTCAGAAAGTTAAAAATAGAGCTACCCTACTTTCCAGCAATCATGCTACTAGGTATTTACTCTAAAAATACAATAAGAGTTACTCAAAGGGGTACACATATCCCGATGTTTATAACAGCAATATTTACAACAACCACATGATGGAAGTAGCCCAGCTGCCCACTGATCGTTGAAAGGAAAAAGAAGGGTTTGGGGCACCTGGGTGGCTCAGTTGGTTAAGCGTCTGCCTTCAGCTCAGGTCATGATCCCAGGGTCCTGGGATGGAGCCCCGCATCAGGCTCCCTGCTCAGTGGGGAGTCTGCTTCTCCCTCTCTTTCCCCTCCGCTCACGCTCTGTCTCTCAAATGAATAAGTAAAATCTTAAAAAAAAAAAAAGTGGTGTGTGTGTGTGTGTGTGTGTGTGTGTGTGTGTGTCTGTGTAAAATGGAATATTACTCAGCCATAAAAAAGAATGAGTTCGTGCCATTTATGACAACATGGACAGACTGAGAAGCTATTATGCTAAGTGAAGAAAAATCTGCAAAAGACAAATACTATATGGTTTCACTCATATGTGGAATTTAAGAAACAAAACAAATGAACATGGGTAGGGGGAATATGAGACAAACCAAGAACCAGACTCTGAACTACGAGAACACACTGCTGGTGACCAGAGGGGAGGTGGGCGGGGCGGGGGGGGGCAGGTGCTGGGGATGAAGGAGCGCACCTGTCGTGATGAGCACCGGGTGATGGATGGAAGTGTTGAATCACTACATTGTACAGCTGAAACTAATATTACACTGTAGGTTAACTGGAATTTAAATAAAAGTTAATTATTCAGAGAGAAAAACAAAAAAGGAATGAGGCAGTCTTACATCTGAACTTCTCAGTCAAAGAAAGAAAGTAATTTATAGATTTCCATGGCAAAGGTGCCTTCTGATGCTGCCTAGTAACATTGACTAAGAACTAGGAAGCTCCACAGTCTATAATTTAAATTATTCCTTCAAACTTGTTTCAAGATTCCAGAATTCCAGGGGGAAATAAAACCCAATTTCAAAAATAAACTTTGCAGTTCAAAATAAAAGCAGGCAAGCTTTTCTCCTGTATAGAGTGGGCTATTTCTAAGCTGCAACAAAATTAATCAGTTTGGCAAAGGGCAACATTAACAGTCAATGCAGGCCACGTGTGGAGCAAATATCTACGGATGCCTCTTCTATGTGAGACCCTGATCTCAGGCAACGAATTCTCTTACTGGAAGGTTGCAAGAAAATAGTGAAAATGGTAAATGCCTTTTGAATGAGCTGGAGCCGTTCATGGGAGGGAGTAAGGACGCTGAAATGAGTAGAGAAAGCCTTTGGATTGGACCCTGAATCATGGCATCAACGAATCAGAGAATCCTAGGCTTGGCAATCCAGAGGTAGCAAATTCAGGTTCCAGGCAGGAAGCATAAATAATAGACGTGAGCTAAAGCCAAAATTGTTGAGAATAGTGGGATTGTGGTGATTTACAAATTTCTTGCCCTGTCTAAAGAAAGTAATATGTTCTTAGCAACACCAGTTGTCTCCAAAGGGAATGCCCAGTGTTACCATGTTCTTTCGATTTTTTCCTCAAGAAAACCTGATATTTTAAATGTTTATGTGAATCTAGACAGCAATCTTGAATCCTAAGCATGGGTGACAAAACTCGTCTGTTTTATGGCATCACATAAGGCCAGCGTGGGAACCAGCGCCTGGTGCACAGTCTCCACTTAAAGATCATCTGGTTCAACACTTACTCCCTTCTGAATCCTTGGATCTTTCTTACGACTTTTCCATCAAGTGGTCATCCACCCTCTGGCTGAACTCCTCCTGCAGCGGGAATCTTAATGCCTGGCAAGGCAAGCTGACGGCCAGAACTTTCTCCCTTACGCTTGTCCCCCAAATTCTCCTAGTTATTCCTATTACTACAGGGTTCTTCTACACTGTGTGCTTCAAGTGTGCAAAAGCAGCCTTTCCGTTCCTTGCAAATTGCACCGAATGCCTTCAACGCTTCTCAGTTGCCATGGTTTCGAGTCGGTCACTGCCGTGGTCACCGTCATCTGGGTGGATTCAGAGAGGTCTTTTCGTCAGTGCATCACACCCAGAACTAAGTGAAGTGGTCCAGGTGAAGGAGGACTAGCCTCACCCTCACCCTTGTTCTAGCATTACAGGTACTATCCGTCAGCTAGCAGTCCGTGAAATTAAAATCTCCCTAAATATTCTAGCAGGAAGAGATCTGCATAAGACGGAATCATTAGATTGCTGGGAGAGGGAGATGGGGCTGCCACTGGACTTCAAGCACGAGGCACCACCCAACTGTCCCCAAGAAGTGTCCCATCGTACCTTTTGCCACCGCAAAGCGTGAGGGTGCCACGCTCCCCACATCCTCAACGCTGGGTCCTGTACATTTCTCCGTGGGAAGATACATGGGTACCACTGTTGTCCTACTGATATTTTCATGGGAATTAGTGTCGAATTGGTGATTTCCTTGCCATTACGAAAATAAAACAAACTCCTATCCTTTTTCAACCACAGGGCACTACCTCCTCTGAGGTTTTGCCCCACCCAAAAGGTCTCCCGTGCCCCAAACTGGCTTATCCAGAGACATAAGGCTTTGTCCACTTGCCTTAATACAGGACAATTCTGTGGTCACCCCAGCGGTGGTGCTCCACACAGGACTGACGAAGGCCTCAGCAGTGACAGCGTGGGAGGTTAGCTTTTCCCTCAACCCGATCCTTTTTTATTCCCTCAGAGATGTATCTCTGGAGAGCACTCTCTAATAAAACCTGTGCACAAAATATCCCATCTTGGAGTTTGTGCACGAGAACCCAATCTCAGACGGTTCACCCTTGTGGATCTTGGGCCCGTGATCCATGGGGATGAGGGTACTAGAACGCGCCTTGTAAAATTCCTATGAGTGGAAATTTGCCATTCCACCAAACTCTTCGTAGATTTAATAAATTGGCAGGGAATTAAAGCTGTCTCCCCAGGTAGGAGCTGCAAATGCTAGTTATTTTTATAACCATCTCTGCTGCAAGGGTAGAGCCAAATGATGCCACCCCTCCAACGTCTTCTATTCCCCCCAAGGACGGGTGGTGGAGCGGTAGCAGCTGAAATTTCACAGAGCGGAAATGCCAGTAACCGTAATGGTGCAAACACCATCAGCTGTAAAGTGTCCTCCGCACAGAGGTGGACGGTGGTGCGCCAACATCTCGTTTTTGGCAGCAGCGGCTGCGATTTTTCTCGGACCGGGTTCCGCGGTGTGGGTATCAGTCTCATTAGCTCAGTCTCGAGCCTGGTTCTGCAGCTTTCCAAACGTCTCTGTGGCACATCCGAAAAGGCAGACCTCTTCTTAACAGCATCCTTTTCTGCGGAGTGTCCCTCAGAGCCCCTCAGTGGCCAGCAGCTCAGCACCTGAGGATTAAATGCGTGAGGGACTTAAGGCCCGTGACCACACGTGTGAAAGGCGCGTGTGGTAGGCGCTCCACACACGGCAGGTGGTAGGACTTGGTCACTGCCGATGGCTCTGTGCTCTTTGAACCATGGCTCTGGTCATTGTGAGGAGTGAGTGAGCTCGCAGAAAGGATCCAGAACAGTGGCTTGCACATAATTAATCCCTCAGTCCATATTAACATTATTGCCCCCAGAATTTAGGATAATGCCTAAATGCCACACTGCTAACTTGGGGGGGGTGGGACTTTGGGGCTTGGTTTCAAGAAGGTGTCACAGTGGGGTGGAACCCAGCTCCCCTTAGGAAGACCTGATTCCCAAATGCAGTGTTTTCTGACTAACTGGTGCGGTACCCGGTCCTGCCGAACGTCTCCACCCTGTGTATTTGAAGCTGAGAGCTTTATAGAAAAGAAAACCAGTCCCTGTGGGTTCTCAAGCTGTGGCCACGACATCATGAGGTGCCGTGGGACAGAAGCAGATGGGTTCACGGTGCATTCACATCTGCATTTGTCGGGAAACTTCATGTGCCCTCTATGTGCTCAGTGTTTCCATTAAGAGCTGGGAATGTTTAACATTCTTTAGTTGCCACAAGAAGACTTATCTAATATTTGTTGCAGGAAAGTTGATCAAAGATTTGAAAGTTGTTTCTTTGACGGCTGATATCCTGATTTTTTCTAAAGCAAAACCTGTTTTCTAGAACATATATTTATTTTTGCTTCATTGAGACCTGAGTAGACACAAACTTTCCCAAGGTCAGGGCAACAATCTCTGACACGGGTCTTGATCAGAAGACAGGATTCATCACTCTTCATTTTCAATGATGTGAACAGGAAAAAAAAACTTCAATTAAGATGTAAAAAGAGCCTCTCCAAATGTAATCTGTTTGTCTCCAGCAGTCAAGCAGAGGATATGCAGAAAGAAGTGATTCTGAGTGTGTGTGCTCTGCTTACAAGTGGAGATGTTAATAATCAAATATGTTTTCAGGAATAATATACTCAAGTACAAAGTAAATGTTTCTATTATACTTTTCAGTATAAGGTGCTGCCTATGCTTTCTATAGGTCTGATTTTTTTCTCCAAACAAATTAACTTTCGAAATCATGAAGTCATGGGACTTTTAATCTCATGCCCATCACTAAGAAACCCGTGATGGTCGCTCAGCTAAGGCACATTAACCCTCACTGTCAGTACGAAACCTGGAATTTGGTCTCTACCTGTACTACTCCCAAGTGTATCTCTCTTTAAAAATGCACTCAAAAACAAAGTGAAGAGGACAATTTTAGTTGCTTCCACAAACCCCGGTGCAGGGATCCCTGGGGACACTGCTGGCTGGCTGAATCCGTCGGCACTAGGTCTCCCCATCCGCGGACGCCCTGTCCCAGGACAACTGTAGGTTCCGCACTTGAAGCTAAAAGCAAGTAAATGTACACGCAGAGGATTTTTCTCCACCTCCCTCCGTGCCCTCCTGGCGGGCTTGGCTTTAGACCGCCCTTCTTTTTTCTGCCATCCAGGTATTCACTGGGCATCGTGTCTTTTCCAGGCACAAGCCTGCCACGAATGCCGCCTCATCAGTAATCTCCTCTACCTGCAGCCTCTCCCTCCACATGCTTCTTTACCCTCAGGCCTTCAACTTCTCTTCTCCACCCCCACCCTGCCCGTCCAACCCCGCAAAACAATTCGAGTCCATATTATCTACAGCTAACAGCCATCGCTCTTTTTCTGTGACGTCAGGCTCAGCCACATTTTCTGCACAGGCTTCCCACTTCCCGATTCTGTCCAGAAGGCAATAAAAACAAAACCCACCACCACCACCTAATCTCCCTTGTCAGATTCAAAAAGATGATGGTTTTGAAAGTGCTTCCATTAAGAGAAGTGCTTTAGAGGACATCATGTAAGAAACACCGTTCTTGACACTGTTTTCCCCCTGATGGCAAGTAGGAGCATGTTTTTGAGGGGAGTGTCAGAAGGGACTCATCCCTCCACCCGTCCCTCCATCCAAACTCTAGTTTGGAGGTGGCAGGCTGGAGAAAACACCTTATCACTTTTGAACCTCTGGCTATTTCCAGAGAATCCTGCACAGACACAGGCCTGGACGCCCCACTGCTCCCTTCACCTTCGGCATGCGGCGCCGGACTCTTCCCTCCAGATTGTCTGTGGGAAGTGCTTCTCCTTGGCCAACTCGCCCACCCTCCCCCTGCACCTGCCCCCACTGATGCATAGAATGCACAGGGGTGAGCAAATCAGTGCTATTCTTTTTAGAAAATCTGATGTGGGGAGTCACCTTGATGTGAGTCTAACACAGCAATACGTGAAGTTTAGAAACGAACCGACTTGGGTGAACCCCACTGTCTCCATCACGAGAAAAGCCGGGTGAGCTCAGCAGGCATCCCAGGGCCTGGTGGTGGCTTCCCCCGGGGAGAAGCAGACTGTAGGGCCAGGAAGTCCCCAGAGAGGGAAAGAGCCCTTGCTCCTTCTATCCTAAGTTACTGTGAATGGGACACGGTTGATACCTTAATAACGAACCTGCTTCCTTTCTAATCCATGACATTCTAGGCCCGACGGACGAGCTCACATAGGAGGGGCGGGAGGCTTCCCCGCTCCTGACACCTCCCCTCTCAGGTCCTCGGCTAAGGAGAAGGCTCGATTTGTCACCAGTGACCTGGGGGGAGAGGGCAGGTCCGCTGTCCCTGATGATACGGACTGGTGGCAGCAACTGTCCTACTAACCCTGATCGCCAAGTCTCCGGTCCTAAAATGGGCCCTACTTGCAACACCCAACCACCCGCCCACCCCTACCGTCCCTCCGCCAACTAGTCTGTGTTCCTCCTGGGTTCTCCTAGAGCAAAACAAACCTAAGAATGCCCTACCCTGCATGCATTGTCTTGAACTTTGCAGTCAGAGCCTTCCTCTTATGTTGGGGAATCAAGGAGGCAAAGGGGAGGAGGGGCTGGTTTGTGCATATCCCCTGAATAACTCAAAGAACCGGCTAGGTTTTCGTTTAAATAAAGATGCAGAATAGAAGATTCACGCCAGAGGGATATTGAAGAATGGAGGCTTAATCCTCCCCAGTTTGGCCTTAGTTGTAGCAAAGTCCTATTTGGAGAAACAAGTGTTCCTTAATCTAGCTTCTCAGATTCCCCGAACCATCGGCCTCATGGCTCAGTGGCTGGTGCCGAATGGAGACAAGTCCTATTGAAAGCAGAGGTAGGAAAGATGCAAACTGCTTTTAGAAAAAAATACCACCTAGCTGAGAGAGGCATATCTTTATCTACAGTAAGGCTTCTGCCTCCAGAGCCCGGGAATATAGCCAGACCCTCTGCTGAGGCAGGAGCGTGCCTCTGCCCCCCACCCCAACCAGCTTAGAGAGGACTCCCTCTGTAGGGTCCGGCTCCTGGAAATCCAATTTTTGGTTTGTTTTTTAAGGAGCAACTCAGGGCTTGGACTCATGACCCTGAGATCAAGACCTGAGCTGGGATCAAGCCTCAGACGCTCAACCGCTTGACACCACCCCCCACCCCCGCCAGGTGCCGCTGGAAATCTGTTTTGACCCTGAAGTTCCTGATGTACAGTTTGCAAGTTGTTCTCTTTAGTTGGAAGTGAATGGGTTCCCAATGAATGCAGTCTTGTTCTTTTCATGGAAACAATGTTAAAGCTTCTCTCCCTGCCTCCTGGGAAAGGAGCAAAGAAACTCCTATGGCCGAAGACACCCAAGGGAAAGATGCCCCTGAGAGGTGTATGCTTCAAGGATATTCCAAAAACGGGGAGAGAGCCATAGCTCGGAGCAGTGCACCTGTGGGAAGCAGGCGTCCCCCTGCCCCGCCCCTGAGAGAGCACCCCTCCCTCCCACAGCCCTGCCACGCGGCACCCCACCTCCCCAGCCACCTGATTCCTCCACAGCCCGGGTGGGTTCAGTTTCTAACCCTGTTGCCCCCCCCTCATTCTCCTTCACCTACTTGACCACTATCTGAGCTGGCCGTCTGACAGTGAAAGTGTTCATTCATTTTTGCATTCAACTTCTTGTTTTCAGTAAGCTCCTCGCGCAGAAAGCTGGACTACAAGGTTTCCAAAAGCAGGACTCTGTTCCGTGTTGCCTTCTGCAGCTGCCTGGCCAGGGTCAAGGTGGTATGCTGATCAACTATCACCAGGACCAAGGAGGTGGGGGGGAAGCCCTCATTCAGGTGTGTGCTGACCCCTGGTTTAAGTACCCCCACCGTAGCTAGGCTGAACCTCCCAGCATGATGCCACTGACTTCAGAAATGGGGAAAATGGGGGCGCCTGGGTGGCTCAGTCGTTGGGCGTCTGCCTTCGGCTCAGGTCATGGTCCCGGGGTCCTGGGATCGAGCCCCACATCCGGCTCCCTGCTCCGCAGGAAGTCTGCTTCTCCCTCTCCCACTCCCCCTGCTTGTGTTCCTGCTCTCGCTGTGTCTCTCTCTGTCAAATAAATAAAATCTTAAAGAAACGGGGGAAATGTGCAAGTGCAAGCTGGCTAGAGCATGCCATGTGTCACGGATACCCCTCTTACGGTGGCCTTCTGAGCTTCAGTGGTTTTATGAAGCGAATGTCAAGGATTCAGATTCTAGATGTCTTCCCAAACTTGATTAAACAATCCCCCCCCCCCTTTGCTCATCCCCAACCCTTTTTCGTGTGGAGGACAGGGATGGAAATGGAAGGGAGGGGGATTCATCATCAAAAATTCAATAGCTTGATTTTGCTTTGTGTCCCTGAGGAATCTATTTTCTCCGTGGTAGAGCTGGGTATGTAGAGGGATGGGGTCATTTCGCAACTGCCCTCACTAATCCCATTTCTTTTCCCTCTCTTAAGCTTCCACGAGGCTGATGGTGCTATGTATAAATTATATATATATGTAAATATATATATATATAAATTATACTTATCTGAAAAGCTTAAGGTCAAATTGTTCATATTTTGGAAAGGTAATATGGTACCTATACTAAATATGGCATAAAATTTGCAGTGGGTCTTGTACCACCTTATAATCAAATACAGTAATATTTCACCAGTGAAGTATACAAATATTCACATTGAGTGGGATAAATAAAAACTATAAATAGGAAAACTACGCTTTAGGAAATACAGATGAGACACTATGGACCAGTGTTCTAGACTCTATAGGCTGGTCATCCGTCTCTTCCCCTGGGCACTGAATCCTCGGAGGACAGGCTGTGCTGCTTGTCATGTTTAAGATTCCCAAGAGAAGCATGTTGGATTCATCACACATACCCCCCCCAACACACACACACACACACACACACACACACACACACACACACACACACACACACACACTGGGGTTATTGACGCCGCCTGGAACCATGTTTGTTCCTGGAAAGGCTGCTAAACCAGAAAACAACATGTACCCCTTCCCTTGGATTTATTCGGGCCAATGATCTGAGCTCACAATTCTTTGCTTAATTTTAATACTATTTGGTAAAGGAACTGCAATGAAGGGAAATGAGATTGCCATAAAATAGGACACACTAAGACGGAAATCCAGACCACTAGAAAATACCATCCAAGATAGATCTACAGGACATCATAGTTCTGTTTCAGATTCCAGAGGCTACCTGAGCTTCATTTGGTAATTGTGGCTTAGACAGTGATTTCAAATCCATAACTTTGTTCCATTTAACATTTTGCATTTATAAATAGAAAAAAAATACCATTGCTGAGGCATTGGTTAATTCAAAGTATTTAGATGAAGAGCGAGATGATTTTATTACCCATCTCCAGCTCTTCTGTTCAGTGTAACCCGTGCTTTCTTATGTAATTGAAGATAATGAATTTTTTGCCATCTGAGAATGAATCATTGCAACACTCAAGGCCTGGAATTTGCAAGGTCATAAAATGCTTAAATAGCCTTATTTACTCATCAAAGAGGATTCCATTTCCATATAATTGATATTTGAATTGTTTAGTGATGACCATCAAACTTTTAATTAAATTCAATTGTCTGAATCATCTGAAGTACAAACAAGAGGTGAAAGAACAAGAATAAAGAATTTATAGATCCTGAATGTTTGCAAATTCCATTTACATCTGAGTAAATTTGAAGAATTAAGCAGGAGGGCAGTGGGGGGCACACTAGCGTAATTAAAACAGGCTCCATTTGAGCTGCTTCTGACATAGGGCAGACAAAAGTGCGGTTTCTTTCTGCCATCTTTAAGCAAATTGTCAAGGAAAATCTCAGCCCATGCCTGGCTTGCAAAATCAGGTAATTAATCAGTATCCTTGACACACTGTCAGTTTCAGATGCTAATAAATTGAGTTTGGGTGTGCAATAGGGCTTCGGACTCCATTACAATCCTATAAAGCTCAAGTGACTTTTTATGATTTAGGAATAACTTTCTCACTGACACCCAACAGCTGTCTGTGAGCAGCCTGATTCTTCTGTGCCAGCCGAATTCTCGTGTTTATAGTTTAGTTCAATTAAAAAAAAAAATCAATCCTGGAAAAGGTTTCTTTAAAATCATGAGCACCAAAGCTCATGCCTACCTGGGTCTAAAATGAGAAGAGGGCGTAGGTAAAACCGCTCACACCGAGTTTCTGAGGAGTCTCCACCACAACCGTTCCCCGAGGCTCTGGATGCTCTTCCACACGCAGCACGGAAGCTCCATCCCCAGGACCCCGGGTTTGAAGGATATAGTGGCAGTTCTTCCTTTCTCTGCTCCATTTCACTGTATAGATTTCTAGGGCGAGGGTTTCAGGCAATGCTTTGGGGTAGAGAGAACGTGAGGAGCACAAGAATCAGAGTTGGTGGTTATCGTGGAAGCTGGAACGGGAGGCTGTCGCTTCTGCTGTTGAAGTTACTCTAGAAGAAGGCGCCGTCTGTGTGCACAGACAGCTAGCTAGCCCATCCCCCCCAGCCCCATTCACCGCCCGGGGCCCAAACCCGTCTTGACTGGGGCCAGAAGCGAAGCAGGGCTGCCTCCTCTGCCCTCCCCACCCGGGCCACTGCGTGGGCGTCACTCCTGCCCTTGGTGGGACCTGACCTCACGAGCCCCGGCGGGCTCCTCGTGCCTGGGTTTCAGTCTCACAGTGACCAGGGGGGAACCCCTCCAGTTCCCTGTCCCGTTCCACGCTCTCTACAGTCACACGCACCCCACACACGCGTGTGTGCACACCGCACCCTCCCAGCAGGGCTCCAGGGCACAGACTTCTCCATTCATGCTTGCACTTAGTGTGACTTGACTTAGGAAGCTGGGCTAAGTTCGCTCACCCATATGATGGACCTTCTGCTGTGGAGCCTCTGCCAAGGTCGCAGAGGGCGATCCGCATAAGAGGCTGAGCACTGTGCGTCGTATCCGGTAAACCCATGATGATGGTAACTGTGGGTCCCAGTCTCTGTCATCATACTTGAGCCTCAGCCACGTCTGTCTCTGGCCCCCACACCCTGTGCCTTTGTTCCTATGACTGGGTTTCCCATTCCTCTTCTGGTACATGCATGGCCCCTCAAGCCTGCCACGAGGTCCTGAGCGCTGCCTTTCCCGGCGTGGCCTCTTCCTCTGTGCACATGCTTCTCGCATGAACTGCCTGACTCACCTCGAAAACGCCACCAGCCACGCTTCTTCCTGGCAGCCTGCAGACCAGCCACCTTGCCCACCACCTGCCACTTTGGTCTCACCGTGCCCGCCCTGTCTCTCTGGGACAAGCCACGAGCCACCAAATCCTACTCTCAGAGCTGTAGTCAGAACAGAAAACCATGCCATTTCTGAGCTGCACTTTTATTTTTGAATAAATAGGATCTACAGGAATTCTGATGAGCAGAGAAACCAACTCAGTTTTATCTGGAGAGTTTTAAGAGTGGGACGCTCAGGAATATTTTTTAGAGAGATTCCTTTCAAGCTAGCTATTGTTGCTAATTTTCTAAGAATTGTAATTCATTAAAAAAATTGAAAAACTGTATTAAACAGTTATCAATTATTAAGAGGTGCGTTGTGCCCCTTGGGTGACCATTATTTGTCACCATTAACCTATAGATGAAATCATTAGCTCACCTGGTCCTAACCTGTACAAATTAGAGGGTATGTGGTTTCTCAGCATGGTTTTCAGGCCACTGGCCTCAGAATCAGGAAGGTCTTTCTCAGATTTGTTAGATCTAGGCTTAGTGCCTACATAGAGCATTAAGAAAACAGTGAGTTTAGTGGCCAATAAATCTATAAAATCTTGAAGTCTTTACCTCACAGCAATCCACATCCATCGACGTAGTTGGTAAAAACGTCCTGATGCCCCATTTCCGGCGTGTGCGTTCGGGGAGGGCTCCTCACACCACCACCAACTGAATCTCTGACACCAGCAGGGTGTGTCCTAGAACCCCACTCCATCCTGACCCTGTAGCCAGACAGAGCATCGGGTTCCACAGTGCAGGGACTCCATCCCAAAGACTTTCTGATTCAGCGATGAGAATGAAAAAATATGAGCAAAGTGCTGAAAATAAAAACAACACAATCTTGGAAAAAAAAGAAAGCAAGCCAACCATGTGATAGCTAAAAATGCTTGCCAGCTAAGGGCCAAAGTTTGAATTTCAACAAAAGGCAGCTGGGTATTAATGTATAATGTGTGAAGGATGGGTTTCAAATGACCCAGGGGGCCGCACCATGACTACGCCATGAATCCAGCCCATGAGTCTCTAACGTGTTCATACCTGGGACTCGGGGAGGCAAGGGGAATGTTGAGCGGACTTTGGTTATTTTGACTTCAATAGGGTTAACTCCAGCCATGATTATTCTGAAGGATGAGCACATGCTTTAAAGACCAAAGCTGTACCTATTCAGAATATATTTCTAACAAAATGGTGTTATTTATTTAAATAGCAAAGAATAAATAGGAAGATTTAATCTACCCATTCACAGCAATGGACAGACCATCTAAGCAGAAAATAAGGAAACAAGGGCTCTGAATGACACACTGGACCAGACGGACTCCACAGATATATTCAGAACATTTCATCCTAAAATAGCAGAATACACATTCTTCTCAAGCGCACATGGGACATTCTCCAGAATAGATCACATACTGGGTCACAAATCAGCCCTCAACAAGTACGAAAAGACTGAGATCATACCATGCATATTGTCTGATCACAACCCTATGAAACCTGAAAAAATTGGAAAGACCACAAATACATGGAGGTTAAACAACACGAAAAAAAAAAAAAGACTTAACCGCGTACGGAACCCTAAAACATAAGCTGTAAAAAGCTTACTTGTTACTGGACGCCTTACTAACCCGCTGAGGGTCAAGTCACTGGGGGTGGGCACTGGGGCGTCTGCAGAGAGGGAAGCCCCGGTGAGGACACACTTCGAAAATGCACACTCTAAACGTGGCTTTGTTCTGCTTTGTCTTTAGTCACAATGTCTAAGTGACTTACAAACTTCAGGTAATGTTGATGGGGTAAGCATTTTGTTTGTTAAAAGAGGTTATGGGTGGGCGCCTGGGTGGCTCAGATGGTTAAGCGTCTGCCTTCGGCTCGGGTCATGATCCCGGGGTCCCGGGATCGAGTCCCGCATCAGGCTCCCTGCTCCTTGGGAGCCTGCTTCTCCCTCTGCTTCTCTCTCTCTCTCTCTCTCTCCCTCTGTCTCTCATGAATAGATAAATAAAATCTTAAAAAAAAAAAAAAGGAGGTTATGGGGGCGCCTGGGTGGCTCAGACCATTAAACGTCTGCCTTCGGCTCAGGTCGTGGTCCCAGGGTCCTGGGATCGAGCCCCGCGCTGGGCTCCCTGCTCCATGGGGAGCCTGCTTCTCCCTCCCCTACTGCTCCCCCCTCTACTGCTCCCCCCTCTACTGCTCCCCCTGCTTCCCCCTCCCCCTCCTTCGCCCTCCCCCTGCTTCCCCCTCCTTTCCCCTCCTTCCCCCCTTCCCCCTCCCCCTCCTTCCCCCTCCTTCCCCCTCCCCCTCCTTCCCCCTCCTTCCCCCTCCCCCTCCTTCCCCCTCCCCCTCCTTCCCCTGCTTCCCCTCCTTCCCCTCCTTCCCCCTCCTTCCCCCCGCTTCCCCCCCTTCCCCCCGCTTCCCCCTCCTCCCCCCTCCTCCCCCTCCCCCCTCCTCCCCCCTCCTCCCCCCTCCTCCCCCCTCCCTCTGCATCCCCCTGCTTCCCCCTGCTTCCACGCTTCCCCCTCCCCCCGCTTCCCCCCACTTCCCCCTCCCCCTCCTCCCCTCCTTCCCCCTCCCCCCTCCCCCCTCCTTCTTCCCCCTCCCCCCTCCCCCCTTCCCCCTCCTTCCTCCTTCCCCCTCCCCCCTCTCCCCTCCCCCCTTCCCCCTCTCCCTTCCCCCTTCCCCCTCTCCCCCTTCCCCTTCCCCCTTCCCCTTTCCCCCTCCCCTCCCCCTCTCCTTCCCCCTCTCCCCCCTGCTTCCCCCTCTCCCCCTGCTTCCCCCTCTCCCCCCTGCTTCCCCCTCCCCCTCCCCCTGCTTCCCCCTCCCCCCTCCCCCTGCTCCTGTTCCCTCTTGCCTGAACTTTCTCTCTCAAATAAATTAAGAAATCTTTTTAAAAGAAGGTTAAATATTAAAAACTGCTGAGTAATACTGCTCTTTTCTCAACCAGTGACCCTTTGGGGGTGTCTTTGAGCTGCATAAATTTTGACATAGGCACATTTTATATAATATATAAAGGCAGGAGTAACATGCAATTTCTCCAATGACCTACTTTGAAGCTGGTTAAGACTGTCTGACCGCGCGGTGACCTTGTCCGGGCTCTGGCACGAGGTCGGGGTTTCAGCGAGCACAAGGGTGATGGAGAATCGCACTCTGTTAACGTTCTGGTGAAAATGCATTATGTTAGTGCATTCTGAACAAAGCCAAGCGAGGGGAGAGGGCTCCACTGTGTAAATGGTGAGACATTACCCCAGAGTCGTAAACACAGATGTGTCCGTCTTCCCCCGTTCCCGTCCATCTGGAGTTCTCTGTTCGGAGCTCCTTCTTCCCGCTTGGGCAGCCCTCGACGGCTAACTGCTGGATCCCCCGCTCCTTGCCCTCCCTCCGACCGCGGACGGCTCCCACTCTGCGCTGCCTCCTCTGTCCTGACAGAGTCCCCCAGGGACACACAAAAGGAGCCCATTTTCCCTTGTTTGGGCCCTGACACATTTTGGCAGAGAAGCTTCTGTAAAATGAGAGCGGCCGTTACTACTTAGGTGGAATGAGGGGTGACTGGAAGGTAGCATGAAGAACTTTCTGGAAGGATGGGAATGTTCTGGATCTTGACTGCGATGTGCTCCCGTGGATCTACGTGTCTGTCGCAGGACGTCAAATTTTCTGTTTGCCTCGGTAGATCATCAGCTCGTGAGAGCTGGGGCCGTGTCACCTTCTGGCCATTGTGTATTTAGACCCAACGTGGGGTCTGGACCGTAACGGGTCTGTGATAAGCACTGAGCAGAAGGCAGGGGGAGAAGAAGAAAAACAGGAGGGAAAAGATGGAAAAGCTGGATCTCTGCCTTTGCCTGCTTCAGGTGGAAAAGCATCCTGCTGTGTGTCACACCTGAGCCCAGCTGCCAGCTCCGTGATCCTGAGGCCTGAAGGTTGCGGACATGCGCTACCCATCAAAGCAGTAATTCAAATACTGTGTCACTGATGAAAGCTCAGATTGATAGCATGCGTTTACATCTGCTTGAAGTAACAGGTCACTCCAGTCGTGTTCCCTGGGTCTGAGCAGTCTCCTGGCGGGACCTCCATCTCTGCTCTCGGCCGACCATGGCAGGACTCGCCTGGCGCCACAGTTCAGAAAGAGATGCGTCGGGGTGCGGCGAGGGTGGGGTCCCATCGTGTGGAAGGAATCCTGCAAATGTAAATTCATTTTTAAAGGCGTAGGAAATAGACGTCTACCAAAATGATAATGGTATTTTTTTAATTTTACTTTTGTATTTAGGAATCACTGTGCTTCAGTAAACTTTGCATGTGTAACTGATCAGTTTAACACTTGTATGCAAATGTGAAACCATCACTGTAATCAAGATAGTGAGCGTATGTATTATACCCCAAAATTTCCTCTTAGTCCTTAAAATCTCAAATTGTCCCCTACCTCACCTGCCACCACGGAAAGGCAACCACAGTGATCTAGATTAGTTTGCACCTCCTATAATTTTATGTGAATAGAATCATACAGACAAAACATCTATTTTTTATCTGATTTCTCTTAATCGGTAATTATTTTGAGATGCATCAATATGGTGGTGTTTACCAATAGTTGACACCTATTTGTTGCTGAGAAGTTTCCACTGCGTGGATATAACATAACTCATTCATCCACTCAACTATTTGATGGTCACTTTGGTGATTTCAGGTTTGTGCTTATTACAAATAAAGCTTCCATCGGGATATGTATAGAAAGTCTATTTGTGGACAGGTGTTTCCATTTCTTGAGGGGTAAATACCTGGGAGCGGAATGGCTGTGTCATTTGGAAGGTTAACACTGAATTTTTAAGAAAAACTGTCCTCCAAAGTGGGTGTAGCGCTTTACATCTTCACTGGCAATTCTTTGTACTTGTCACCTTCGAAAACAATTGTTTGAGTCATCCTTTTAAATTGAGACATTCTCGAGGTGCGGTGGTAACGGGTGGTTTTAATAATAGTTCCCTTAATAACTAAGACAGCGAGGATCTTCCCACATGCTTATTTGCCGTATCTTACATAGTGAAATGTCCAAATTTCTTAGCTATTTTTATATTGGGTCACTTGTTTTCTTACTGAGATATAAGAGTTCTTTATGTATTTTTTAAAGTCCTTTGTCAGACTGATGTTTTCCAAGTGTCTTATCTTAGGTCAAGATGTGTCTTTCCATTTTCACAAGAATGTCTTATGAAGAGCGTAAGTCTTAAATTTTTTATGAAGTTACTTTTTCTTTTATAGTTCAAGCTTTTTGTATCCTTGTACAAAATCTTTGCCACACTCAGGAATACTGAGAATCTCCCTTATGTTTTCTTAAGTTTTAGGTCTTATGATCATTTAGGTCTATGATCATTTTCTTGTGAATTTCTGTGCCCGAAGGGAGCAAAGGATCAAGGCTCATTTGTTCTGTATATGGATGTCCACTTGCCCCACATCAATGAAAATATTTTTTCCTCATTGAATTGTTGTGACCACTTTGTCAAAAATCTATTGACTGCATAGTTACATGTCTATTTCTGAGTCTGTAGTCTGTTCTAATGATCTACATGCCTATTTTATGTCATTACAATATTTTGAACATTATAGCTTCATAATGTCTTAAAATCAAGTAACATAAGCATTCCAACACCGGTTTTGGAATGTGTATGGGTTTTGTGTGTGTGTGTGTGTTTTTTGTTGTTGTTGTCGACTCTTCTAAGTCCTCAGATTTTCTACACAAGTTTTAGGATAAGTTGTTAAAATTTCTGCCAAAAAAAGAAAAAACAAAAAATAGCCTGCTAGTATTTTGATTAGGATTGCCTTGTTTCGATGGATCGGTTTGGGGAGAAAGGACATTTTGACAATATTAAGTTTTCTAATTCATAAGCATGGTAGTTGCTCCACATATTTGGGTCTTCCTCAGTTTCTCTCAGGAATTTTCTGCAGTGCTCTCGAACATGTATCTTGCACACCTCTTGACACCTGAACTGTTGAATGAGGATCATAAAAGTCTGGATTAAGTAAGGGGGTGCCGAAATGGTGCAGCATAAGCACACAGTGGACCACCCGTGCACCTGTCAAAGGACCAAAGGCCATCTTGCAAAGAAGACAAAAAACATGGTCAAGACTGGATGTTTATTTTAAGGACTATTTAACCACACCATATGTTGGCAAGTCTAAGGTGATTGAAAAACCTGCTACTTAACCACGATGCTGTTCTTCCCCCAAATCAGGCGCAGTGATGCTCAAACTAACAGTGGGCTGGTAGGGTTTGCTTGCTTGGCTGTTACTGATTTTCAGTTCAGGAATTAATTTTAAAATATTTTGGAATATAAGTAAAAATAACTTCATTGGCTTCTCCACCCTCCCTAGAACCCTGTCGTCACTCTCACTTTGCAGTACCTTGTATTAAGTCTGTGATCCTTTATACAATTACTCTCTCCTTCAAAATAATACTTTCTGAATAGAATTGCTAACATACGACATTTTGTAGGACCTCCTTTAAGAAACTAGACTGGAATACCTTCATTCCTTAAATATGAAAAGGTTAAAGAAAGATCTATAGTACATTTTGGGTGATGAATTTCTAACAGTACACCCAAAAGTTAGATAAATGGCTTACCATCTGTTATAGCAAAATAGAGCTCGGTTAGAATGATCTCTGTAATGCTCTTGATGCCATTGTGTGAAAAAGGCACATTCTGTTCTTTCCTGTGGATAAATTTCCTCCCCGTGGGGGACCCCCAGAGCCGACTCCAGCAGTGGCCTGTAGGCACACTTCAAAGGCATGGCTTAAATGCATGTTTTTCCATTTGGAAACTTTAAAGAATTTTGTCACTTTCATGTTATTTGAGTTATTTATCTTGACTGTTTCTCATGAAACAGAGGGCGATCCATCCATTCCTGGCAGCTGATACAGTTCTATATATTGTTAATTTTAAGGCGATTTCTGTCTTAGCTGATCTATAAAGAAAAGCAGTTTTCTTTTTCTTGATGTCCCCCTCAGCTTTCTCAAGGTCACCTTGACAGTTTTCAGGACAGAGGAGGCAGGGGGGAGAGAGGGGCCCTGGGCAGTCCACCTTCCTGCCCCCCACAGGATGGGGAATGAGGCCCATGCACAAGGGTGCAGGGTCCCTCCGAAGCCCTCTGGGATCGCAGGGAGCAAGCCTGAAAAGGCGGCTTGCGGGGTGCATGGTGATAGGCAGGAGGCACCTCCTGCGGGGTGCTCCCCGCGGCTCCAGCGGGTGCAGGGACAACTGGCCGCCAGTGGGGCGGGCTGTGCCATGCCGCTGTGCACCCGTGCAGCCGGTCCCGTGTCCTCACTCAGCTGTCTCCGGGCGCTGGGCTTTCCGTGAAGCCTCGGTACTTAGCGGGAGACTCCGTTCCCGCACACACTCGAGTTTCCAGGGCAGTTCGAATCAGATGTCATTTACAGTTTCGTAGAGCCTGCCTGATATTCCCCATCTCTGTGAGTAGCTCAGGAACGGAATTGCCTTTTACAGTGACTTCTGTTCTCAGATTGGCATGAGTCGCGCTCCCTGAGCAGCTGCGAGCGCGTTCCTCTGCCGAGCACACGCGTGGGGGGCTCCCAGGTACAGGGCTGCCTCTTCTGAGCTGCCTTGACTTGACTTCCCCCGTTTTGGGGGTAATTTGAACGCACGGGCTTCCCTGGAGCTCAGATACACTGTTTCCATCCTTCAAAACCCTCAAAACCATCAGCACTTGAATCACGGCATCTGGGACTAAGCGGGGCTTGTGTGGAAATGCAACACGTGTAGTTGCCTAGCAGCAAGCCTAGGCCCCAGCTCCCGCTCGGGAAGTCAACGTTCTCTTCAGGAGCGAGATCAAACGGGGCTCTGGCCCAACACAGCCGCTGTTTCCCTGTAGGACGACCGTGCTCCTGCAATAGGAAAAGATTTTGGTGAAGGTCTGCCAGTTTTAGCAAGGTCTTTAAAAAGTTTGCAGGTACTGCTAGTCTTAAACATACACTGGAATTAATATCAACACCCACTCACCAGACTGTAAAACCTACGTCTGGGCAGAACAGTTGCTGGAGGAAAGGTGTGCTCACAGAATACTAAACTCTTGTACCTATACTCTGTTTTTATTTTTTTATTATGTTTTAAAAGATTTTTATTTATTTGACAGAGAGACAGCTAAGAGAGGGAACACGAGCAGGGGGAGTGGCAGAGGGAGAAGCAGGCTTCCTGCCGAGCAGGGAGCCCAATGTGGGGCTCGATCCCAGGACCCTGGGACCATGACCCGAGCCGAAGGCAGATTCTTAACCCACTGAGCCCCCCAGATGCCCCCCTATACCCTATTTTTAAAAACCATTTTGAACGTGTCTTAATATATGTTTCTGACTTTGATGTTTTGAGCTGCTTGTTTGAAAACCTGACGTTTGCTGATCTGTCCACACAACTGCTGATGAGAGGTCAGATAAATGCCCTAAGCAGTTAAAGAGGGAGACGTCAGGGCGCACTGGGAGGAAAGCCACACCAGGTGTTACAGAAAGCATTCTATAATAGAGGGAGAACCTAACCAGCAAAACAGGGAAGATAGGGGTGACCCCGGCACGGAAATCCCCCGAGGCAGTGCCCACTCCCCAAGGCTGGGGGTCCGGGAGGAACTGAGCTGCGCATCGGAACAGGCTTCACGGGTATGTGACAAACCCACGCGCTGACCCCAGGCTCACAAGGGCCCCACACTGCATTGGACACTCTGAGGTCACAGTCTCATCATTCTTAATTTTTTAGCAAAAAGCTCCCCATTTTTATCTTGTGCTGGCTCTACAATTAAGGAGCTGGTTTTGGTTTGGATTACACAAAATTACTCTGTCTTTAGATCAAATTGTGCAAATACCAGAAACTCCCTATGCTTCGAGGTCATCGAGGCTCGTAGACAAGCCCGGGGACTGGGGCGCCAGGACTGGCCGGTCCCAGGGTCTGCGAGGGGCCCGCGAGACGCGTTTCTGGGGTGTGAATAAAACTGAGGCCTGACCTCAAAAAGCACGAAACATTGCCATTTGCAACGATGTGGATGGAAGTAGAGGGTATAATCCTGAGTGAAATAACTCAGGGAAAGACAAATACCATATGATTTCACTCATATGAGGAATTTGAGGAACAAAACAGAGGATCATAGGGGAAGGGAGGGAAAAATAAAACAAGACGAAATCAGGGAAACAAACAATAAGAGACTCAATCTCAGGAAACAAACTGAGGGTTGCTTGAGGGAAGGTGTGGGGGATGGGGTAACTGGGGGATGGGCATGGGGGGGGCACGCCACGTGATGTGATGAGCACTGGGCGTTATGTGAGAGTAATGAGTCCCTGGGAAATAGCATCACTAGGTGTCACTCGCAAGTCCAGAAAGCAGACGGGAATGACGAGGGACAGGCTCACTCCCTCCCCGCCAGTCTGCCATGCTTCCTCCCGCACCCCCTGAGTGGGACACGCAGCTGGGAAGTCAGAACTAAGAGAATCAACAGGAGGTAAGTGCTCCTGGTATAAGAAGATGGCTTCCACGTTCTGCGTGGAGCACTGGGTGTTATGCACAAACAATGAATCATGGAACACTGCATCAGAAACTAATGACATAATGTGTGGTGATTGTCATAACAACAAAAAATTAAAAAAAAAGATGCCTTTGGGTGATCCAGATAGAGAACACAAAAGAGCTTCTGGGACACTGGAAAAAGACTCTTAAATTTTGAAAAGTCAAGAGAGATTATGAAAAGAATGTCCCCTGTTGGAAACTGTCCCCTTGTTCTGGAAGATGAGGCAGAGGAAATATTCCACAACAGCATATATACGAACAGTGGCAGGAAGCACGAGGGAAATGATGAGGGTCACAAGGACAGACTTGAGTCAAGGGGCTGATGTGTGGAGGTAGAGGCTTTGCAAAAGCACGCAGCGGCGATGTGTTATTTAGAAGGAGTTTCTGGAGCTGCAAAAAAGGGAGATTCCAGACTGAGGGAACTGTAGGCAGAGATGCTGCAGGGGCCAAAGTGGGAAAAGCCAGGAACAACGCCTACCCCTCGGGCCAAGGGAGTAAAAGCAGACAGGGGTGATGAATCTATTAAATGCAGCCCAGAGACGGACGAGAGGTGGAGACTGGGGCTCACGGCTTGGATTTTGCAATGTTGGAAGACTTTTCCTTGAGCAACTCCAGCAAAACTTATTCCTATAACAAAGTCAAATCTACTGCTTACTGGGTCAAGGAGAACACAGCACCTGGAAAAATTTAAACATTAGACACGTATTCCATATCATAGACAGAAATTTGAATTACATATCTAATTGTGGAAAATGAAACTAAAATACAGTATAATTTTCTATTAATACAACCTTGGGGGTTGAGGTGGAGAGAGGAAGTAGTTCTTAAGCTGTACAGGAAACCTGGAAGGTATACAAGAAAATATTGAGAGGGGCGCCTGGGTGGCTCAGTCAGTTGAGCGTCTGCCTTTGGCTCAGGTCACAATCCCAGGGTTCTGGGATGGAGCTCGTGTCAGGCTTCCTGCTCGGCGGGGAGCCTGCTTCTCCCTTGGCCTGCCATTCCCCCTGCTTATGCTCACTCTCTGCCAAATAAATAAAATCTTAAAAAAAAAAAATACTGATAGATTTATCTCCAAAACATTGAAATTTTCCATCTGGCATAAACTACAAAATCAAAAACCGATTTCTCCCCAATTATTTTTAAGCTTTTACTTTAATTCCAGTTAGGGAAAATACAATGTTATATTCTTTTTTCAACTTTCTAATATTTTCAAAAGATAGTAGGAAATAAAGTGGAAAAATAAGAAGAAATATATTTTGCCCTCCAGAAATTTTCATTTTTTATTTGAATTTTTGAACCCAGGTTGTCTGTCATAACAACTAGGATAGAGCCTATAGATAGCTTCATAAAGTTATTTATTTTAAATCTCCAACAATAAACATTTATTATGCTCAAAGATTTAAAAAAAAAAAGGAAAAATAGTTGGAAAACATAGGGCAGGCAAAAGGCTAATGGCATGACTACATCAGGAAGCCCTTTTAGTGTGAAGATGAAAAAGTAAATCTAGTAAAACCTGGCAAGATGCTAGAAGAGAAAATGTACGAAAGAGAAAATGCAAATACCTAATAAATAGAAGAAAATGTGTTTAATCTCACTCACCATCCTCTAATGTGAATTAAAACAATAATGGGTCATGATGTTACCTCCGTATTTGCCACAGTTAAAAAAAATTGATTCAGGGCACCTGGGCGGCTCAGTGGGGTGAAGCATTTGCCTTCAGCTCAGGTCATGATCTCAGGGTCCTGGGATCAAGCCCCACATCTGCTCCCTGCTCAGCGGGGAGCCTGCTTCTCCCTCTGCCCCTCCCCCTGCTTGTGCTTGCTCTCTCACTTGCTCTCTCTCAAATAAATAAAATAAAATCTTAAAGAAAAAAGATTGATTCCACCCAGTGCTGGTGAAGGTTTAAGGGAATGAACGGCCTTGCGTACTATTGGTCTAAGGGTGAACTGCTGTTTTTTGTTTGTTTTTCATAAATTAACCTGGCAGCACCCAATAAATGAAATCAGGGCAGGAAATTTGGTCCAACAATTTTAGGGGTAGTTATCTCACACAGAGAAGTATAAACATATACCTGTAGTAATATTTATTGGAGCAATGTTGTTCAAAGCAAAAACAAAAACAAAACCCCAAAAAACTGGAGAAAAATCTGAATTCCATCACTAATCCATTCCATAAACTCAGTTACCCTAGGTGCAGACTCCAGAGTGTTACTTTGTAACTACAATGCCCAACTTGTGTCAATACTGACCTCTGACCTGTCCAGGATGCATTTTTAGCAGTTTCATTGATACATAATTTGCAAACCACACGATTCACGCATTTAAAGTCAACAGTCGAGCAGGTTTTCCTAGATTAACGAACTTGAGCAACGCCGACCAGAGCACTTACATCACTCGAAGAGCAGCCTTGTACCCGAGGGTCACGGTCCGTTTTCCTGCTCTCCCAGCACGGCCGAGGCTGTGGGCTGGACGTGCGGGTGCCCGAAAGTCACAGGGAGAAATGGCAAAGCCCGATGTGATGTTAGCAGGTGGGACCTTTGGCTGGTGCTTAGCTCATGAGCCTGGAGCCACCTGCCCTGCCTCGCCCCTGCCTCTCTTCCCTGCGCCCCTGCAAAACAGGCGCAGGCGCAAAGGCTTCTCTCAGGCTCGTCTATCTGGGACCATCCGGGAGAAATCCTTTATCGGTCTTTCATGTTTGTGTAAGAAACCATCCCTCAAGTTAGGGTCCTGAAACAGCACTGATCATGGGGTCTCCAGCTGCTGTGGGTGGGCCGGGTGCCCAGGCTGGGGTTACCTGATAGGGTCTCATCCGTGGGCAGGGCAGCCAGGGCTGGATTCGGTCCGCACCCCTGAAGGAGCGGACGCTCTCCGTCCCCTGGGTCAGCCTGCGGCTGTGGTGTCTCTGGTTCTCCGCAGAGAGGGAGGGAACCGGCCAGGCTTGCTCCCAAGGCAGCAACGGCCCAGGGCAGAGAAGGAAGCTGCAGGCTCTGGAAAGGCTTGGTCCCACAAGATGCACGCGCAACATCACTTCCCTTGCGTGCTCTTGGTCGAAGCGCGTGGGGAGGCCTGGCCCACTCCGGGGGGTGGGGGCGGGGGGAAGGCAGCACAGGTACAGGGACACTAGGGTGCATGACTCAGGGACGTTAGGGAAATAACCCGAATCCTCTCTCACAAAATCAGTCTTTCGATAGATTTTCCCTTAAGAGGCTCTTATTTTGGGGGAGCCATCCCTGTTCCAGGAGTCACATCTGTCACAGCGTCCTGAGGACTGACGGGACAAGAGGTGCCCCAGCCACGGAACTCACCGCGCCGTCCTCACGGCCACGGAACTCACCGCGCCGTCCTCACGGCCGGGCTCCACGGGACTCACACAACGGCTGATGCTGTCGTTTACGTGCTCTTCCGATTTCCTCAGATGGGACCGTCGTGACGAACTGGGCCTCAGGGTAGCCTCTGAGTTAGAAAGTGCCGGGGAGCCTTGGATCGACAGCTGATGGACGAGGCAGCTATTCCTGGGCGCTGAGCGGCCCCCAGGCTTGCAGGGACGCCCCGGCTCCGCTGTGTCCTCCTGTGCTCACCGCTGAAAGCCATCGGCTCGCTGCCAACAAGAGGCGTTGCTGGCCCGTGCGAACCACAGCATCTGTGCCCATGAGCTCCCTGCAGGGGCTGCCAGGCCACCCGCGAGCGGGACTCCAGGCCCCCCTGTGCCAGCAGAGGCCCTGGCCGGGCCCCCAAGGTCATCCACACCCAGGGTCTCATCTGTGGAAGTGGGAGCCAGCAGGCGAAAGCCCACCGGTCCCAGGAGGAGGCAGCCAGGCGAGAGGCAAGGTGACCAAACTGAGTCTGTGTCTCTCCCCGTTCGGGTCGGTCATGACGGTTTTCCATCAGGAAACAGAAGAACGAAACCTCTCATCTAACGACAGTGCCCGTGATCTCTGTTGGGGGGGCGAAGACAGACGCATAGTGACGGGGACACAAACAGATGAGGGCAAATTCCAGGAGGAAACCAGTCCTCACTGGAGTCGTAGAATGAATGTTTCAACACAGGTGAACGGGACAGAGAACAGACTCGAAACAGACTGCGAAAGGAAGTAACGGAAGCGACAACTGGAGAGGCGGGGAGAAGACTGTGGGAGACAGTACGTAAAGAAGGAACCTGAGATTAACCGAATTTCCTAAGGAGGACCTGGAACAAAGGGGAGAAATGTATCGAGTGCAACTGAAGAAAACTTAAGAAAAAAAAAAAAACTCTAAAAACTTAGAAACTTAAAATTGGTATCTTGGTCCCAGAAGAAAGATACTAAGGAGACACAAGCATCAACTCCATCTAGTGGCATTCTCCCTGGATGACCCTGGGGGCCCAGCCAGGACCTCACCTGTGCCAGCGCCGGGGGGCTGGCTGAGGGGCAGGGCCTGGGACCCAGCTCACCTACCTGAGCCTCCCGGGAAAGGAAGAAAAAAAAAAGGTTTGCAAACATTTTTTTTTTCCAGATTACCTTAAAATGTCCAAATAGCTGGAAGAAATGAGCTTGCCATTTCCCAGGGGAGAGTGTCATGCAACAGTGCCTGAGAAATAAAAATCATGAAATTTCTAAAAAGTAGCACAAAGGTTTAGATTTTTAAGTCTCAAATATTCACCCTCATGTTTTTTATTCCCTTTGGGAAAGAAGGGGGGGTTAGGATCTAGAAAGCATCCTAGCATTTCCTTCCACTGTTTACCAAAGTCACCCTAAAGATGGCAACAGCGTCCTCACGGCCAAGTAAGTGGGCAGCTTTCACTGTCGAATTTAACTTTTCTATGGAATTTGAAAAAAATCCCCACTTCTTCCTTGAAAAGTATGTCTGCCTTGGACTCTAAGAACCTCTCCTATAGCGACGCTCATAAAAACACCCCGAGGAGTTCATTAACGATTAGATTCCCAGGTGTCACTCCCGGAGATTCAGAGGGTCTGGGCCGGCCAGGACCCCCGCCTTTAACTAAGCCCTTGGGCACATCTGAGCCTGCAGACGGCTGTGGGAAGCAGGCTCCTTCTGTTCCCTTGCTTCTCTCTCGCCTTCTTTTCTGAGTCTAGTTGACACACAACGCTCCATGAGTTGCGGGTGCACAACAGGGTGAACGGACAGGTTTATACTGGGTGTGCACTCGCCGCAAGGGTGGCTGCCACCCGTCCCCATACCGCACCGTCACAGTGGCGCTGACTCTCGCCCACGAAGCTGTGCCTTCCGTCCCCCTGACTTCTCCTTCCATCACTGGAAGCCTGTGTCTCCGCTCCTCCCCTCTGGACGCCGTCAGTCTGTTCTCAGTAGTTGCGGGTCTGCGTCTTTTGTTGGCTGCTCTTACACCAGCCTCCCAGAGCCTCCAAAGCCAAAGGCATCCAGCTACCCCCTTGGCCCTGTTCCTCCTCTCTGCTCTCAGACAGAAGTGACACCGTCACCTAAGCTAGACGCCTGAGCTTCCTGCATACCCAGCAAGGCAGTCATCCGTTTGTGTCAATTCTTCCTTATAAACACCTTCCAACCTGTTTATTCCTGATTCCCATCCATTATTAACACTGCTGCATACATCAGGCCGCCTTCTTCCTTCTTGGATCTCTTGAGCCTCTGGGACATGTCATTCACTTTTGCCTAGATGCACACATTGAGCCATTCAGCAAATATTTACTATACTCTACCCAGGTCCAGGCAGAGGCGCAGAATGACACATAAGTCAGCAAGTCCCAGGTCTAACGGAGCTTCTTTTGCGTCTAGTGGAGAAGCACATCATGAACAGATACACAAATCACAACTTTGTTGTGAGAAGTACTACGATGAACCAGTACATGCAGGAGAACACATAATATAAGGGACCTCACTCGGGGACTATCAGAACATTTCACAAGGGAAGGGACACTGAGTGTGACTCTCACGCCTCCCCTAGGAGAGCTGCCGGTCCCCACTGCCTCCAGCATCCTCTGTCCCAACGCACACCCCACCTCAGCCCGCAGCAAACTTTCAGGGACTCAGCCGTCCCCTGGTCCCTGAGGCCTTCCCTCCCTACAGATCCTCACCTCTACCTCTGTGCCTCTTCTTTCTTGCAATCTCCTTGGCAGATTGCTCACTTTGGTGTCTGTCCACACCCCAGAATGGTTGTGATTTCAATATGGTCTGCATCCAGTTGTTTCATTTTGATTTTCTCTAAGTCGCTCCTCTTTTCTCACTTAGCTTCCGGATGATCCTTGTTAATCCTCATTGTTTGAAATGAGGATTTGAAAGATTTGAAAGATTTTAAACTTTGCTCTTAGGACACACACATGGTTAAGTAGTCAAAAAAAATTTCTCTGACATTTAGAGAAAGTTATTTGTAAAATAAGAGCCAGAGCTATTGTGAATGTTGTTTAGTGAAACAAGGACTATTCTAAGCTACGTTAGAGACAAAAACCTCTAGTCGTGTTAGTTTGTTTTAGATCTCACCAGAGTTTGTCCCTGGAGTATCACCTAGAAAAGCTAACGTTCCAGCTGAGAAAATTGTATTGTTAAGATAACACTGATTTTAATTTGATCTTACTGACATTGTTTCCATTTCAGCTCATGCTGTTATAAATTTCTTACCGATTTTTTGAGGGGGGCAGTGATTCTCTCCTCTGGAGAGAAGAAGTTGAAACTTTTAAAGTATTCTTTTTATTGTTGCCTCAATTGTGTAGCATTTCCAAACTTGGTATGTGTAATTGAGAAGTCTTTTTGAGTTAGGCTGCTCAAGTGGTTCTGACCAAAGAAAATCATGTCCATGCTTTGGATCTGAAACCTACATTTTGTAAACATGTTTCTTTTCTTTTTTAAAGATTGTGTGTGTTTATTTCATTTCCTTTTCGGCTTTTTGCATATTTTGTAAAGCCCTTTTCCAAAAGGTAAGGACCTCAGGTGCAGTAAGAGGATCCCCCAGTTTTGTCTGGGAGAAACCCCAGGCAGTTGTTGTAAAGTCGGAACCCCACGTTTCCCGGAGCCGGATGGGTGGGGGTGCTCGCGGGCATCAGCCAGAGACTGACAGCAGAGGTTACACGCAGTGGGACGCAGTTGATGAGCTACGTTCTTAAATTTTTTCTTTGGAAATAATTTTAAACTTACAGAAAAGTTTCAAAAATAGAGAAGGGCCCCTGAGACCCTTGACTCAGATTCATCTATTATTTCATGTGTATGTACGGGTTACTTTTTCTTGAACACGTGAAAATGAGTTGTACATGGTCACTCTTCACTCTTCAATAACTTGGTATTTCCTAAGAAAAGGAATGTTGTCCCGCATACCAATAGTAGAGTTACCGACTTCGGTAAATGTCACATTAAAACGGGACTTCTGTTTCATGTATGGCCTGTAATTCGTCCTGTCACCCTCCTGCCCAGCACGGCACTCCCTCGTGCCCGGGACGCGGGAGCCGCCCATCCCACACTGTCTCCCCGTGTGTCCCCTTCACTGCCCTTCAGTCTGGAACAGCTCCTCGGCTTGCTCCGTCTTTGAGGACATCCATATTTCTGGAGAATACAGTTAGGGGGCCATTTTTATAGCCCTTCTGTTCACGTGGAAATTCTCTTTTCAGAGCTTGCCTTTCTCAGACGTTGATGGTGTTTCTCAGGCGGACGGTTGGGCTAGAATCAGGCCGTATGTGTCAATGCCACAGATGCTGAGACGTGCAATGAAGCTTTTCTGAACAGAACGACCTCTGGCAGGAAAGCCGGAATGGATGGAGGCAGGGGGCTGGTGACAAATCTGAGACTAGGTTGACTGACCCCCTAACCTCACATATGTGTGTATGTGCACGCGCACCGCTGAGACCAGGCTTGAAGATAACGCAGCAGATGGGGAGTTTCTGCCTCTTCCGTCCTGAGTCCTCCATGGGTGCGCCTGAATCTCTTCTTTCCAGAGACCCCAGGTCCACGGTCTTGGGAGAATGTCTGTCGCCAGAGCAGTGCTCAGGAAATCGAGCAGGAGGTGCCCGGCAGACGGAGCTGCACCTGCTTTTTGCACAGCATCGGAATGGGCCCCAGCAGGGCGGCGGGAGACAGGTCTTGTCAGCCGCTTTACAGCTGGAGCTTCCGGGTCCTGAGTCTGAATGGACAAGCTGCTCAACATCCCGAATGTTCACATCGCACCCGATCCAAGCCCCGTCCTGCGGTCCTCGCGTGGTGGTTGTGACACTGCCCATATAATCGTCTTGCAAGTGATAAAGCATGTGCATACATGACCCTTACTTTATTGGCCTGAAAATGAATTCTTGAGGCTCTTAGAGTCCAAGATTGGACTCATCTCTCCTTAAGGAGCCATTCTCCTCAGCCTCCTGGGAGATCCCTTTGCTTTTGCCACATGAGACCACCTGTCCCGTCCTCCCTGCTCGGAGGCACCGCCCCTGGGCTGGCACGGGACCTGCTTGCTCCTATGGACAGCAGCTTGCAGAAAAAGCCAAGCCTCTAAGCCTTGAGGAAAGTTCCTCCCAGTGTTCTGGCTGTCGTACGAGCCCTTGTTTATTGTCACTACATTGCGAGCTTCAGCATTTAACTTTTACACAAGAAATCCTTGATCATGAACGTCAGTTGTATACACTACCTACTTTCCTATCTACTCACAAAAATCTGCAATTCAACTCTTGAACTTGACTGGACTTTTCATTTCTTAAGCTTTTTACTTGAACACCCTGCACCAGCAACGGTCCCCAAAGCCTGTCCACACAGAACCTCCCCGGTGTGCGTGCATGGAGCTCCTACCCGGCAGTTGAAATTGCGCTTGGAGCCCACTTTCTCTTAAAGCTTTGATTTCTCCTTTCACAGAAATGAGCAGCCTCTTGCGTTCTTTGATTTTCTTAGGACCATGTAACTCACAGATAAAATAACAGGCAATTAAATTTGGGATTTGCACATAGCTTTATCTGATATAAAGTTACTATCTGTGGTCCTTCTACTAACAAAAGGTAAAACTTTAAAGGAAAAAAAAATGTTGCTTT
The DNA here is from genome assembly GCF_037043125.1 of Eumetopias jubatus. Classification (NCBI taxonomy): domain Eukaryota; kingdom Metazoa; phylum Chordata; class Mammalia; order Carnivora; family Otariidae; genus Eumetopias; species Eumetopias jubatus. Next base: position 112,235,467 of record NW_028274819.1, read on the forward strand.
TTAATAAACTTGGTCGGAAAACAAACCAGAGGAAAGTCTGAAAAAAATCTGCATTCAAGTAAAGTTTGATTTGGCAAAAATCTAAGAAAGGACAACCGAACAGAAACAATTGAGCAAAAGATAAAAGCATTTCATGGCAGAAAAGTCACAAGTGGACAGTAAACATAAGAAAAGCCCCTTAACCTTATTTGTAAACAGGGAAATGCAAATCACAACTACCATGTAATGGCATCTCACGTCCACCAGATGGGTGCTGAGCATCGATGAGGACTCAGAGTGACAAGAACTCACTTGACCGGGGGTGGGTTCAAGCGCACGAGATAGTCTGTGAAGCACTTGAAAGAGTGCCCAGCACTATTGCTTATCGCCTGGTAAGTGATGAGCCACTTGGAAAATCCCTTGGTGTTATCTTAGGAAGTTGCAGGGTTTCCTTATGGGGATACCCGAGTCCCCCGCGAGGCGCGCGCCCCAGGGGAAGTCTCGTGGATGCGCGACTGCTCACAGCAGTGTAGCATCAGGTCCTCGAGAGGAGACGGGACAAGTCAGCGGTCAGTTCACACACTCATACTGAGAAAACAGTCCCCAATTACCCAGCAGCGACAGAGAGTCAAAAACTGTATAAAAGTGAAGGGGCGGGTCCAAGAGCAGAATCAGATCTATGTGCCAAGGTAAGCGAAATAGGAAATAGGGTTTAAGAATTCATTCATATTCAGAATAATTATGAAGAAACCAAAGGGAATTACGAAAAACCCAGATGCGCACTGCCGCCTTGGGTCCGGGGTGGGAGAAGCTATTGAGGGGCTTAGGTGGCGTTGGAAATGGTGTTAGGCATGTGTCCGGAACAGGGGTTCCCACTCTTCAGGGGACCGTGTGACACGACGTACGTCCGTGTGTGTGAGACCCTGCATGGGGTTCGTTGTAAGAGAAGGAAGTAGACAAAGTTCCTGCTTTCACGACTTTCTGGAGGCAGGAGGGCAGATGGAGGGAGGCGGCTCAGTGCACGCTGAGGTCACGAAGGAAAGCGTGTCCGCCCCACCTCAGGCTCTCTGCCTAAGGTCCATTGCAGAGCTGACTTTTCGAAGAAAATACGTAACGTCACAAGTATTTTGACGGGCACCGTTGATTCGTTTTACCTCCTCGCCAGAAACTCCGCTGCAGCAAACACACGTTTGAGGAACAGACCCGCACACCTGCTCTCAGCCTCCTCGCTCCGGGCTGAACTGCGGGGGGACTGGGCTCGGCGGCTCCGTCCCTAGGGCCTTCCCTCCCGTAGACCTCACAGGCTGAGCGGCGCTGCGAGCGGGCTCACTGTTCTCCTCCATGACTCGGACGTCATAGGCCTGTCGCATGTCTGTCACGTGCAGTCGCTCTCACTGCTCGCACACGCTCAGCATATGTCTGTCGGTTTGGAACAAAGGCCGCAGAAGACAGCTGTGTGATTAAGCTCTGGCGTGTCTTGTGAAAATAAAATGGACCTTTAACACTAGAAACACAGTCACACATACACCAGATAATGTAAAACTGGGAAATATTGTAATCATGTGATTCCCAGCTTAATTTTTATTTCTAACTAGTGAATGTAAAACATTAATCGAGTTTGCTCTAGGTCATGGTGTCAGTACATTATTGTTCAAATCACACTTTACAACACGCACAACGGTCCCCACTTCACAGACACAAAACCAAAGCTCAAGGGCTCAGGGGTCTGGTCAAGGTGAGGGGGGAGGGGGTCCGAACCCCCAGAGGCCAGGACTCCGGACACTGTGCCGTCCCACACAAACCTGCAAGTTGGCTGCAGTCACAGACTCCGTCCCTCCCCTCTCCTCTCGTCATCCTCGATCTCAGGTTGGGAATTAGGTACCTCTGTGATTGTAGCTTCTGCCCAGGCATAATGCCATTTTTTCTTTGATCTAAAATAATCTAATCAAATGCAAATTATCAATGAAGTCTTTGTTGAGTTTATAAAAAGTTGAGTATGTAACCTCAATAATCACACACCCTGCAAATAGACTTAGAAAGCCTGCAAGTGAAGGCGCTCTGAAGGGAATTCCCTCAATGTGGAATTCTAACTCATTTTTAGGTTCACATTTTTATCTCTAAATGATTCTCATTTCTAAAAGCCAGCGTTGTTTGAACTAGGACAGCAGTACATCCTCCTGTAGACGTGCCGAGTCACTCCTGTATAACGAAGCCCAGACTTAACGCATCCAGCGTATCCATGCTCCACAGAGTCCCGCCTTCTCTGTGTTTGTCTCTGTCCTTTGTGGCTCTGCAAACACAGGGCCCAAGACAGCAGAGGAGATGACGAGGAGGGGAGGGAGAATGACCACTGGCCGTGCCCTGTGAAGGATTCCGGAAGCTACCATATCCTGTCTGTATTCACAGTGTTTTGACCAGAAGCAGGTCACACAGCTCACCTGCTGAGGCCGCAGCCCCTGCCTGCTCTGGAGCTCCGAATTTCCAGGCCTGGGCTTGCCTGGAACTGCAGAAACTCAGGAAAGTTCTCAGTAAACTTAGACGTTGTCCAACGAGGTATGACCCCGAGGCTTTGGGAGCCCCGCCCCCTCGCACGCTCGTCCTGTCGGGCGCTATCAGATGGGCTTGTCTCACTTTCTTCTATGGTAGGTTAATCTTTATGTTGAACTTCACCCTTTAAACCAGTGGGGTGGTTTGGTTTGTTTTTGGTCTCCTGATTGGACCCATACAAATGGTAATATGACAAGTAGTTAAGATTTCTGAACCCAATTCCAATTGCTCACAAACTCTAAAATTACAACATATATTTAAAGCTTCCAGCCATTGTAGAATTTTACTGTTTCATAGAAACAGATGGTAAAAAGTCATCTACGTGAGAAATGATAACCTCTCATTGTCTAATTACTCCATTTGTAAAATTCTTACCCTGGTTTGTGCTGTTATTCCCCATTTCTTTTGGATTACTTTGAGATGGTATATAATTTTTAACTAAAACAGAATATATTTTTGTTTAAAAAGAGAACACCTATCTAAACCCACACGAGTGGAAAAAAGTGGTCTTATATTTTAATACAAAATTATGATACCAAAAAGTAGCCAAATTAGATTCCTTAAAATACACTATTTTCAACCTCTTACATACAACATTAATTTTTTGAGCCACTGGAAACATGAACTGCCTCACAAAAATATTTAATGTTCTCAAGGGAATACAGCATTTTAACATGAACCTATGAATTGTTACTTTAAAAGTAGCATGCACTGTCATGACCCATTAAAATAAAAACCCAGTGAGATCAATAACACAAGGTGGGTAACAATGTGATAATTTTTTGAACTAACAGTTTAAATGTAGACTGACCACCTATTGATTTTAAGTTGAAGTAGCAAATGTTTCTTTTTGCTAAGACAGCTTTTATTATCGTTAGACTACTGATATTTTAGAAACAGAGCCGCTCCACACTGAATCCACTGGTCTTGGTTGCCCCCACACGGGACGTCCATGTTGGCTACCACGCGGTCCCTCTCGGAGCTCGTGTACACAGGCAAAGATACGCACTCATCAGGGGAATACGGACCATATGCACCCTGTAGAGAAAGCATTTTGTGTTAAAATACGGTAACATACTACCTTAAAGCAGATCGGCAGAGAACCAAAGACAAACAAAACTCTCCCCAATAGTAAGATTGAATATTTTATTCTGAAATGGTTTAAAGGAGGACTAGCAGAGTAAATCCCACGGTCCAGCTGCAACGGGACCCACTCCCAGCCAGCTGGGCTTCATTCACCATCCCCGAGCCTCAAACCGGGAGCATTTGGAAGAAAATCCGACACATCCTAACATTTCATCTATAAATGTTTCCTTTAAAATATAAAAATACAATTTTTGCTCTTGTATTTGCTACTACTGCAAATCAGTATTAACAATGATCCCCTTTTTAGGCACTGAAAAGTGTATTCTGGAGAAAAAAACAATCTCTGAGATACTTGGCTTAAAATGCATGTTTATTAAGTACCAACCTGAACAAGGTTATACACTTTCATGCCCGTCTTCATATTTAAAAGGTAAGACTGACGCTTTTGTTAATACTCTCAATTCACCACTTCATCAAAACTAGCTCCCAGGGGCGCCTGAGGGGCTCAGTCGCTGAGGGTCCTGGGACCGAGTCCCGCATCGGGCTCCCTGCTCAGCAGGGAGTCTGCTTCTCCCTCTGCCTTCCACCCCGACTCATGTTCTCTCTCTCACCTGCTGTTTCTCAAATAAATAAAATCTTAAAAAAAAAAAAAAAAAACAACAAACTAGCTCCTTGATGCAGGACCGTGTCTGCATTTCTCCAGGCACAAGGGAGGAGGTGGCACTGGCTCTTTACCTTTCTGATTTTTCTTTCCCCTTTTCAGCTTCAGCAAGTCTAAGCACAGGAATTTCATGTTAGCTCTGGAAGAAAACCCACCAGAGCTTAATACTAAGAATCCAGAACCAGAGAAAGCAGAAAAGAACGTCTAACAAATGAGGTAAGAGGTTGCAGTGCTTTGCTTCTAAATCCTTAACAGACCTCTCTGTTTCTGGGGTCGTGGGTGATATTATAATTGGGTCATCCCATCAAACAGTAACAAACATAAATTATGTTTGTTAGAAATTTACCTACCATTTCACTTAATTAGGCAATTTTGAAGATTAATTTTAATGCTATGCAGAAATGAGACATAAGTTTCTACTTCTCCAACTCAAACTATCCCTGTTCAGGAAGGGGGTTTTACAGTTTCCATAAGCAGTTTGTCGTTACATAGGATCTTCCATAGTAGTTGTTCTATGTTTCTAAAACATTTTTTTCCAAATTTAACAATTTTTATTCAGTAGAGTTGACATTTCAGATGCACAATATAGTGATTTGACAATCTTACGTATTACTCAATGTCCACGGTAAGTGTAGGCCCTATCTGTCACCACACACTATCAATTATTAAATACTTTTGATAATATTCCCTATGCTGTACTTTCATCTCCATGACTTCCTTCCTTTATAACTGGAATTTTGTGCCTCTTAATCCCCATTTATCTATTTCACCCATTTCCGTGTGTGTGTGTGTGTGTGTGTGTGTGTGTGTGTGTGTTTTAAGATTTTATTTATTTGACAGAGAAAGATAGAGCAGGAACACAAGCAGGGGGAGTGGGAGAAGGAGAAGCAGGCTTCCCGTGGAGCAGGGAGCTTGATGTGGGGCTCGATCCCAGGACCTTGAGATCATGACCTGAGCCGAAGGCAGACGCTTAACGACTGAGCCACCCAGGCGCCCCTTTCGTGTGTTTCTTTGTCTGTTTTTTAAATTCCACATATAAGTGAAATCATCTAGGATCTTTCTCTGCCAGACTTACTTCATTTAACCTAAGACACTTAAGGTCCACCCATGTTATTGTAAATGCAAGATCTCATCCTTTCTTACATCTGTATGATATTCCTGTGTGTGTGTGTGCGTACGCACGTGTACCTCATCTTTTTTATTCACTCATCTATCAACAGACACAAGTTGCTTACGTATCTTGGCTATTGTAAGTAACGTTGCAATAAACCTATCTTTTCTAATTACTGTTTTCATTTTCTTTGGGTAAATACCCAGTAGTGGAATTACTGGATCATATGGTATTTCTACTTTTAACTTTTTGAGGACCCTCCATACTGTTTTCCACAGTGGCTGCACCAGTTTACGTTCCCACCAACGGTGCACGAAGGTTCCTCTTTCTCCACATCCTCACGAATACTTGCTATCTCTTGTCTTTTTGATTCCAGCCTTTCTGACAGGTGTGAGGTCATATCCCATTATGCTTTTGATTTGTATTTCCCCAATTCGTAATGTTGAGCATCTTTCCATGCGTCTGTTGGCCATCTGTGTGTCTTCTTTGAAGAAATTTCTATTCACATCCTCTGCCCAATATTTAGTTCTACGGAAGAATATTAGGGGTATTTTGATAAAGAATTGTATTGACTCTGCATTGTTTTGGGTACTATGGACATCGTAACAATATCCATGCTTTCAATCCAGAAGCATGGTATATTTTTACGTTTGTCTGTGTTTTTAGTTTCCTTCATCAGTGCTTTATAGTTTTTGGATTACCAGTCTTTCACCTCCTTTGGGTAAATTTCTTCCTAGGTATTTTATACATTTTGGTGCAGTTGTAAATGGGACTGTTTTCTTCTCTGCTACTTAGTTGTTACTGCATAGAAACGCAACAATTTCCTGTATATTATTTTGTATCCTGCAACTTTACCGAATCCATTTATTACTTCTAGTAGTTTTTTGGTGGAGTTTCAGGATTTTGTACATATAGTATCATGTCATCTACCAATAGTCAGAGTTTCACTTCTTTACCAATTTTGGATGCCTTTTATTTCTTGTCTGATTGCTGTGGCTAGGACTTTCCACACTGCATAAAAATGGCACTTTTAGGTTCTACTTCTAGGACCTACTTCTAGGTCCAATTTTTTGGCATATCACTTTTTGTAACGGTGCCTTACAATCCTTTGTATTTTTGTGGTGTTGGTTGTTACTTCTGTTTCCTTCCTGATTTGAGGTTTGTTTGTTTTTTCCTTGATAAGTATGGCTAAATAATTTTATCTTTTCAAGGAACCAGCTCTGGGTTTCTTTGATCTTTTCTACTGTTTCACTTTTTCAAGTACGTATTTCATTTATTTCTGCTCTCATCTTTTGTTCTTTCCTTCCTTCTACTAATTTTGGGCTTTTTCTAGTTCCTTTAGATGTAGGGTTAGGTTATTTGAAATTTTCTTTCTTCTTGAAAGGCAGGCCTGTATCTCGAATAACCTCCCTCTGAGAACTGCTTTTGCTGCATGCCGAAGATTCTGGGATATCGTTTTCATTTTCTTACGTCTCTGGGTATTCTTTGATTCCTCTTTGGTTCTTTGTAAACCCACCAGTTGTTTAGTAGCATGCTATTCAGCCTCCACGTGCTTGTTTTACCCAGTTTTTTTTACTTGTAATTGATTTCTAGTTTCATAGCCTTGTGGTCAGAAAAGATGTTTGGCATGATTTCACTGTTTAGTTTGTTGCAACTTGTTTTATGGCCTAACATGTGATCCATCTTGGAGAATGTTCCATGGGCATTTGGAAATAAATGTTTTTGAATGCAGCATCCTGTGTCCCTTTGCTAAGTCCTGGGACTTGCTAAGGAGGCTGGCTGGCCGGGGCCCCAAGCCCCACTCCTGTCCACGCCAGCAAGGCAGAGGAGCTCACCAGCCCTTCTGACCCAAGACCTCAGACAGCGCTCCTGCAACTCTTCTGGGGCTATTTCTTTTCTATCCCAGCCGTTCTTGGTTAAACTCTGGCCTTTTTTTTCCTGTGCCTCAGGGCATGCAGGCTGGTGTGGGCCCTGTGCCTGAAGCAGCCAGGGCGCCCCGATGCTGCGTCATCTGCATCATCAAGACGGAGGAGAAGGTGACCACCCACCAGCCCCCATCCCCAGTTCACGGGAGTCCCACAGGCCCCCCACCGCTGGGCAGACACACGAGGCCCAGATCCTTGAAACTGTAGCTGCCCTTGTAAACCACAGCTTTTGTTTCTGTGAGCCAGAGTGGATGAATATGCGCAGAGTCCCTCAGGACTGACCCTCTGGTTGCAGATGGCAGTAGCGGGATGAGGCTTTGTGTCTCCTGTTCTCTCCGTGGTTCCTCTGTCCTCTGTCCATACAGAGGCTGTTCAGTTGGTCCTGTTCTTCAGGAAGAGCTGCTCTGTGCATAGACTCCGTGTGTCTGTGGAGGAGGGGAGTTCAGGGTCTTCCATGTTGCCATCTTGGATCCTCTCCCAACAGTAATTCCTGAGTGTTAAATACCTATTTTTAAGTTTTTGTTGTTGTTAGAACCATAATTCAAATAAAGTCCACACAAGGCATTTTGCTGGTATGTCTCTGAATTTTCCTAAATTTATAGGTTTTTCCTCCTGTTTCCCTTGCAGTTTGTTTGCTGAAGAAACCATACCCAAGAGCTTCCTCCATTCTGGCTCTGGTTGGATCCATTCCCATGGCACCCTATTTTTCTGCTTCCTGTGAACTGGATCTGGAGGTAAGTTTAGATTCAGATTGAATTTTTGGCAAAAACCCTGCATAGGTGGTACTGTATGCTTTCATCAATAGGCACATGATATTTGGTTGTCTTTTTACACATTAGAAGCCACGAGATTATCATCACATTCATGATCACAGAACGGCAAGCTAATGCCAGGCAGAGACAGATCTACAGCAAGAAACTTCCATTACCAGTCTTTAGATCGTCATGAGCTACCATTCATTTAGAAAAGGCTCAATAAATGCTAACAACTTCCCTTTATTTATGTGCTTTCAAAATAAATTTGATCCCTAGCATATGGTAAAGGTGACTAATGACCTCCCCTCTCTTTGTTAAAACATTCTTGGTGTGCTTCAGTCAAACATAGTTATTATCTTACTGCTACTCAAACTGTCCATCTTTGCTCAAGGGGAACTCTTAAATTGGCTTTTGAGTATTTTTTTTGTTTGTTTTTGTTTTTTTGTTATGTCTCAAGTCATCTTAAGTAGCTTTCTTGCCTTCTAGTATGCCTAAGTCTTATAAGCTCATCTTGTACATTTCCTGTCTCAATAATCAAATTAGTTATTCTGGGGATCTGTGATTCCTTTAACGAGAAATGGTATCAGGGATTGTAAACTGGGTGCGAGGAATGATCTATCATTCTCCCTCTAGGATTAGTCTGTGCCTGGAGCTTAGAATTATGTATTTTCTAAAGAAAAATATCACAAGTTCATAGTATTTCCAATTCACATTTTGAATTAATGTGTATATTGAACTTACATCATTTTATTCAACTAATGGATTACTTCTTCGAGTTGAAATGAGACTTAGAGGAGAAGTTAGACTCGTTCTAGGATTTTACAAACGGAGAATCAGAAGCCCGGAGAGGATTCAGCACGGTAATCGGGTTAGCAAGTGGTGGAGCAGCCGGACAGTCCAGCTGGAGAAAGGACTTGGCGTATACGAGTATGGGTACCAAAGACTGTGTCCCACAGTTACTGTCAGGACAGAAGACAAACGCATTTAAGGAAATGAATCACGTTCCGGCTCTGAGCTCCTGACCCTAAGTACATGACTCTCGGAGCATCAGTTCCTCTTTATAAAAGGGAGAAAAACAGACTTGCCACCTGATAGGATGCTGAAAGGATTCGATGATGCATCAAAGAACTCAAATATAAAGTATTTATCCACGTATCTCTAATTTGGGGGCAGCATACTATACCTTTTTTTTAAACTCCCTATGAACTCTCATATCAACTAGGAAAAAAAAATCACAGTTTTTAGCATCTAATACATGTTGCAGATGGTGCTGGGACAGACAGAAATAAAAATACTTTTTCCTTCATGGAAAAAATACAACAAACGTATTTTTAAGTCTAAGAGGACATTATATGAAATTCTGATTATTTTTTCCAATCTCCCCTCACCCCTTTAAGTACACATGAAAATACCTCTCCTGGTACTTGATCTCGATCAGTTAAGTCCCTCTGAAAGCTCATGCATTCCTAACATGCCTAAATCATATAACAAAACTCATTCTTTATATAGAATCATTGCCCAAATAGATAAAAAGAACATCTGCCTTGAATCTAAGTTTTCTCTCTTTGTACTAGTGATTCTGCCAGTTATTCATCCATTTAACAGTATTTTATATGCTAATGTGCTCAGAATTATAAAGGCCAAGCATTTTAGTATATTCCCAAATAAAGAGCATACTAATCTTTGAAGCTGAAAATTTAGCTTACGAAACAATGTATTCATATCAAATACACAGACTAAGTTTTGGGGGACTGAGCATTTTAGAAAATCAAAATAAATACTCCTCTGGGATATGTTAACCTAACGAGGATTAATAAAGAGAATGAGTCCTCACTTGGACCTCAGACAAAATACAGGATTTGGAGTAAAGAGAACTCTGATGCGTTACCTGTCAGTACCTAATCCCTTCCCTCTTCTCCAATTCTGCTTAAATGGCAGAGCCTGAGGTTCCAGAAATTTCTGTAATTGTCATAATTCCTCAGCCATTCCTGACGTTAATAACCTAGTGCAGGCCATTTACCTCTAAATTCTTCAGCAGAGAGCAGACATTACATAATACTTGGGCTGAAATGATCTAAATCTCTGAATTCCTGTTTACAGTCCCAGGCAAGGTCTTAAATTATCTCTCTCCGCCACCTGATACTAGTTTGCTGGCCGTAACTTCTACGCCAGACATGAAAATGGAAACACTGTACTGAAATGTGTTACAATGTTATTCCTTTCTACACAGAAGATCTGCTCTGTGTCTCTTCACTGTGATGCCAAGCAATTTTCTCTTTAAATCAGGACTTAGCGGTAATGCAAAATTGGTATTTCACATAATTCACTATCAACTTACTAAGTGTTTGCATATATTTCCAAATCCTTCCAGTCCTGCTTGTTTTTTGTTGTTAAGTAGGGGGACAAATGTTGCTACCAAAACCTCCAGTGTTTTAATGGCAAAGCAGCACTGTTGCTTCTGGTACTGTGCTAAACTCTTTATTTTTTGTTGTTTACATTTTATTTTTTATTCAAGTTATTTAGTACAGTGTTATTTTAGTTTCAGGTGTACAATAATATACTGATTCAACACTTCTACAGGCTACTCAATGCTCATCAAGGGAAGTGTTCCCTTAAATCCCCTTCCCCCGTTTCCCCCATGCCCACAGTCTTGTCTTAAAATTTTGCTGGTCATTTCTCAAAATCTCTTAAATGGTCAACGTTATAACCTGAAAAGAAGTGAAATGGACTTGCTCTTAGATCACCAAAAAGAGATGGTCAAAGTAGCAGAGCTAAGTACTTTGGCATTTTCACTATGAGCACAGTACCTTGTACACATAGAAGCTCCATGAACCTGCTCAGCTCAATTACATTCTTAGGACACAACTCTTTCTTTAGTATGTTTCTCTTAACAGACAAAGCTGAAGACCCTGCTGGGCTGAAATATTTGCATGAAACTAAAATTTTACTAGTAACTATTCATAAACACACTAGGTGTGATTAATAAATACACAGATGAATGTGAACAAGGAGACAGTGTAGGAAGCCTGACAATAATGTTACAGGCCATGTAAACAAAGTAGTCTGACATGATTAAGACTTAATTATTAAAAACCTGTATACTGTGATTAATTTGAAGTGGTTAATGTGTTCATATATCCAACTTTATTAAAATAGGAGCTGGTCCATTAGCTCAGCTCAATAATGAGGCCAACGTGTGAAATTTCATGCTCCTGGCCAGGCCAGGGAAAGGAGCTTTACAAGCACAGGGTGCAGGGTGCCACAGACAGCAAGCAGCGTGCGAACACTTGGAAGAAGACAGTACACTTTACAAGATTAACAGGCAACAAACCAAAGAAAATAACAAAATGACCTAGGTTGACTACGTCTTAAGTATCTGGCTAATATGTTTTATTAGATTTTTTTTTTTCTTAAAGATTTTATTTTTAAGTAATCTGCACACCCAACGTGGGGCTTGAACCCACAACCCTGAGATCAAGAGCTGCTTGCTCCACCAACTGAACCAGCCGGGTGGCCTGTTTTATTATTTTTCTCATTAGCTTACGCATAAAGTCCAACTAACTTATTCCAACACATAGGGTTTTTGTTTTTTCAGAAAAGGAGATATTAGGAAATCATTAGAGCTTTAATGCACATAAAAGTGATGCAATTTAGCAATGTAACTCTAGAGAAATTAAATTTCTTAAAACAGGAAACAAGTTGCCAGCAATGAGTATTTTGAAAGATGCTGTTCAGTCAAGAATGCCTGACTGCCCTGTAAACTGTATTTTGAAAAATACTTTGCTCATAATTTTCAAGAACATAATGCTAACAAACTGCTTTCATAGTAAGTGCCTAAGGGAGAAAAAAGCCACATAGAAAATATATTAAGTTATTATTTTTAAACCAGAGTGCATACAAGGCAGAGTTTTGAGCATATGTTCTGATACCCATGGTGATAATATTTTCATATAAAAGTAGCATAGAGACTGTTTTTGTGAGTGGCTTGTGGAATCACTTTTTAGTCCTGTTTTCCCTAGGAGTAGAATTGATTCTGAAGGTGAATTGTCCCTTTTGGTGCCTGTTGGGGGGTCCAGGCCTGGGGGTCCTGGAAGGGGACAAACTTAGGTAGCAGTCTTTACTGGAAAGACGGAAGGCACAAAAGCCAAGTGACTTCCTGTGGAACGTCAGAACAGGGCCCCATCTCAGACTGATCTACCTCGTCAAGCAATATTTCCCAAACTGTTACATAAAACGCTAGATCTAAGTGAAGGGTGGGGCGTAGGTGCATGAAAACTTGTGTGTGAGGTTCTCTGTGGGACTACTCAGAATCAGTAATATTCTCAAAGAGGTGATGTTCACGGAACAGTTTTTCTCAGAGAACCATTACAGAATAGTGTCGTATAGAACATTTTTGGGAAATGCTTTAGGGAAAGCTAATGCTTTTTGGGGTAAAACTTAATTTGGACCTGTATTATTTCAACCACCACTCTTGAGCTAGAACTGGAACAACTTTAAGAATCTGCATCATGAATGAGTGTATGAATTAAGTAAGAGCATTATCTTAGTGCACATAAATAGCTTCATGTGCATTTTATTTTTAATTCCCTTGAGAATTCCTAATTCCATCTTTAATTGGCAAAGTGCATTGCATTTATAATAGAAGCAATGGTAGAGCCCCTCCCCCAATAAAAGCTGTAGAACTCGTTGCTCATGTCCTTCGACTATTGCCACATATGCAAACGAAGACAAAAAGTCAGCCAGGACCTAAAATGTTCTTTAAAAAATGGACGTGCTGTCTGCTTCATAGCAGTGTTGTGCAAATGACTGGAGTGTTGGGCATGTTTCTGCTAACATGAAGCTATTCAGGGTGATTAGGTGGATAATAATGTGGAAATAATCTGGGAAAAAAACTTTCTTCTGCCTTAAGGGGAATCGTCCCCAAAGTTTTGAAGTGCATTATTTCCTCCAAGGTTATCAAAGGACTGTAGACCTCTGCCATAAAGTAGCTGTAAAAGTAAATGGAAAAAGTATTTTTTTTTTTTACCGGTTTACACAAATTGATGTGATGCTTCCTTTCATTTTATGCTTCCCTCCTAGTAAAATGCATTGAAATGTTAATGTTCTTCCCCCCTCAATTCTGTAAAACATATTAAGAACATCTACAGCTGCCCTAAAAAATTTTTTTCTTCAACAATATAATAATGTTTCACTCAAGCAGAAGCTGGAGAGTTTAAGTTTATACAGAGTTGGCAAACTTTTCTGTGAGGGACCAGGTAATATTTTAGGATTTGTGAGTCAGATGGTCTGCGATGGAGCTCCTCAGCTCTGCTGTTGTCCAAAAGCAGTCCTAGAGCATATCTACAGAAATGGGCAAGGCTGTTCTCCCCCGAAAATTTCATTTATGGACACCGAAACTGAATTCCATGTAGTTTTCACCTATCATGAACGACTACTCCTGTCAGTTTCCAGCTGTGTTACACACGCACAAACCACCCGTAGCCCCACGGGCCGTGGGCTGCGTGCACACAGGCAGAAGGCTGGTTTGTGGTGTTCTCTTGGCTCAGGACTCGTCCGAAGCTTGGATCTGAAGTGAACTGCTGACCAACCGACCATTCTGAGCTTCAAGTTTCTTAGTTGAAAATGGAGATGATGCCTTATTTCAAACTTTTTTGGAAGGCCTAAATAATTTGCATTTTAAACACTTTACACAGCCCCTGACACATGATACAAATTAAGGTTAATGGTTATTGTTGACCATGGTGCTACCACTGTGGGACCCAGAAAAAAATCACTTACTTGACCTGTCGGTTTCTTCAGCAGCAAGACAGAGACCCCTGCTACTCTCCCGACCCTGCAGGACCGGTGTGACCGGCAAGGTGACTGTGCCTTGCTCGCCCTGTGCGGGTCACCGTCCTGTCAGAGCCAGAGTGAGTCCTGAAAACCGCCCTCCTGCTCTAAGTTCTTCGAGGATTCGCACTGACCCAGAGTGGTGGGAACGATGGGGTCTGGGCCTGCCTTCTCTCCTGACACTGTTACCCGGGCTTCAGGTGCACAAGTCTACGCCCTGTGCAGCACTCACGAGTGTAGCCGCCATCTGTCCCCACACGGCGCTCTCACAATGTCACGGACTCCGCTCCTTGTGCTGCGCCTTCTACTCCTGTGACTTACTCATTCCGTCACCTGTCCATTTCCCTACCCCTGCCCCCCAGCAACCCTCCCTTTGCTCTCTGTATTTTTTGGCTCTGTGTCTGGTTTTTGTCTATTTGTGTCTTTTGTTAGATTTCACATCTAAGTGAAACCATATGGCATCTGTCTTTCTCCGACTTAAATTAGCATTATACCCTCTAGGTCCATCCATGTGGTCACAAACGGCAGAGGCTCATCCTTTTTCATGGCTGAGTAATAGACCATTCTACACAGAGACGACATCTGCTCTATTCATGCATCTCTTGCTAGGCACTGGGTTACATGCACATCTTGGCTGCTGTAAACGTCGGGGTGCATGTATATTTTTCAAATTGGTGTTTTCACTTTCTCTGGGTAAATACCTGGTAGTGGAATTACTGGATCCCAGGGCAGTTCTGTACTTTTAATTTCTGAGGAGCATCCACACTGTGTTCATGGCAGTGGCCGCACCGGCTGACAGTCCCCCCAGCAGAGCATGACACTTTCTCTCCACGTCCTCACCGACACTTGCTGTTGCTTGGGTTGTTGATTTTAGCCATTCTGTCAGGCGTGAGGTGATATCTCATTGTGGTTATGATCTGCATTTCCCTGATGAAACGTGATGGATTTCTGTATACTGATTTTGTATCCTGTGACTCTACTGAATTCGTGCATCAGCTCTAGTAGTTTTTCAGCAGAGTCTTTCGGGTTTCCTGTACATAGCATCGTGCCATAACCTGCGGTGAGAGTTCGACTTCCTCTTTACTGATTTGGATGCCTTTTCTTTCCTTCTGTTGTCTGACTGCTGAGGCTGGGACTTCCAGTTCTGTGTTAAATAGTAATGGTGAGAGTGGCCACCCCGGTCTTCTTCCTGACCTTAGAGGGAAAGCTCTTTTTCTCCCTACTGAGGATAATGTTTGCTATGGGTTTTTGATATAAGGCCTTCATTATGTTGAGTTTGTTCCCTCTAAACCTACTTTGTTGAGGGATTTCATCATGAATGGATGTTGTACTTTATCAAATATTTTTTCTCCATCTACTGAAATGATTTTTTTTAATTTTCTCTCATTGATGTATCACACTGATTGATTTGCAAATATTGAACCACCCTTGCAGCCCAAGGAATAAATCCCATTTGATTGTGGTAAATGATTTTTTTAATGTATTGTAGGATTCGGTTTGATAATATTTTGTTAAGGACTTTTGCATCTATAGTCATGAGAGATACTGGCCTGTAGTTCTCTTTTTTATGGTATCTTTGTCTGGTTTTGGTATCTGGGTGATGCTGGCCTCGTAGACTGAATTGGGATGTCTTCCCAGCTCTTCTTTAAATGTTTCATGGAATCCCCTTTGAAGCTGCCTGGTCCTGGACTCTTGTTTGTTGGGAGTTTTCTGATGACTGATTCCATTTTGTTGCTGGTCATCAGTCTGCTCAAATGTTCTATTTCTTCCTGCTTCAGTTTTGGTAGTTTATGTGTTTCTAGCAATTTATCCATTTCTTCCAGGCAGCCCAATTTCTTGGTGTATAATTTTTCACAATATTTTCTTACAATTGTGTTTTGTGGTGTTATTTCTCCTCTGTCCTTTGTGATTTTGTTAATTTGCATCTTCTATATCTTCCTCTCTTTTTATGACTCTGGCTAGAGATTAATACATTTGCTTATTTCTAAGAACCATCTTTTGGTTTCACTGATCTGTTCTATTATTTTTTTTTTTTTTTAGTTTCTGTATCATTTATTTCTGCTCTAATTTTTATTATTTCCTTCCTTCTCTTGGTTTTGGATTTTGTTTGTTCTCTTTCTAGCTCCTTTAGGTGCAAAGTAGGTTGTTTATTTGAAATTTTTCTTGTTTCTTGAGGTAGACTGCATGGGCATCTATTTCCATCATAGAACTGCTTTTCCTGCATTCCAAAGAATTTGGACCACTGTGCTTTCTTTTTTCAAATTGTTATTACCTTAACTGTGGTGTAGTTAATGTACAGTGTAAGTTTCAGGTGTCCAACATAATGTTCAACACTTCTGTACAGGACTCAGTGCTCGTCATGGTGAGTGGATTCCGGACCACCGTTTTCACTTGCATAAATCACCAGCTGTTTTTTTAATTTCCTCTTTGATTTCTTCAGTGACCCACTGTTTAGTAGCATGTTGTTTAGCTTCTACATATGTGTTTTCCAGTTTTTTTCTGTGATTGATAGTTTCTTACTTTTGTGGTCTGAAAAGGTACCTAAAAAAAGATTTCACTCTTCTTCAATTTATGGTGACTTGTTTTGTGGCCTAACATGTGAGCTGTCATGGACGGTATTCTAAGCACACTTGAGAAGTATGTGTACCCTGCTGTTTCTGTAGGCAGTGTGATGGATGTGTCTCTGTTAAGGTCATCTGGTCTATGTCTTATTCAAAGACACAGTTTCTTTACTAATTTTCTGCAAGGATGTTATCGTCACTGATCTAAGTGGGGTGTTGAAGTCCCCGACTGTTACTGGATTACTGTCAGTGTCTCTAGGACTGTTTCATGTATTAAGGAGCTCCAACGTTGGGTGCATAAAGACAACTGTCACATAGTCCTGATGGACTGACCCCTTTAGAATTACGTGATGGCCTTCTTTGACTCTTGTTACAGTCTGTCTTAAAGTCCGTTTTGTGTAGGTATTGTTACCCTGGCATTTCCCCCCAGTCTATATGCAAGGCATGCCTTGTCCATTCTTATCCGTTCCTCATCCTGTGTTTATTGACTGAAGCGTTTAGACTGTGTGCACTTACAGTAATTATTGACAGGAACGCAATTACTGCCGTTCTGTTCATTGTTTTCTGGTTGTTTTGTAGTTCTTCTCTATTATGTGCTTTTCCTCTTGCCCTATTTCTTAGTGATTTTCTGTAGATTCTGCTTGGATTTATTTTTTGTGTATCTATTACAGGTTTTGGATTTGTGGTGGCACGAGGTTCACATACAGGATGCTAAGTATATAGCAGTCTGTTTTAAGTTCATGGCCCATTTAAGTTTGAACACGTTCTAAAAGAACTTTTTTATTCCCTCTTCCACGTTTTATTTATAAGTTGTCATATTTTACATCTTTTTAGTCATAATTTTCTTATTTCTAATTATGGCCTTTTCTTTTCCACTTGAAGAAGCCCCTTTAACATTTCTTGTAAGGCCAGCTTTACAGTGATGAACTTGGTTAGCTTTGGTCTGGGGAACCTAATTCAATTTTGAACGATACACCTGCTGGGTAGAGTATTCTTGGTTGTAGGCTTTTCCTTTCACCACTTTGAATAGATCACGCCATTCTCATCTGGACCTCAAAGATTTTGCTGAAAAATCAGCTGACAGCCTTAAGGGGTTTCCCTTGTACATTGCTTCTCTGTTGCTGCTTTTGAAATTCTCTCTTTAAGACTATTTCTGCTATCTTAATTATTATGTATTGCAGGGTGGATCTCCTTCCTGGAACTGGATGTCCATTTCCTTCCCCAGGTTAGGGAAGTCTTCCATTATTATTTCTCCAAATAAGTTTTCTGCCCCTTTGTCTCGTTCTTCTCCTTCTGGTACCCATATAATATGAACATTTGTTTGCTGGATGCTGTCCAAGATGCTTCTTAACCTAACCTCATTTTTAAAAATTCTTTTTTCTTTTCACTGTTGAGCTTGTGTGTTTTCCGGGGCCCTGTCTTCCAGATCACCAATCCGTCCTTCTGCATCCTCTGTGGATCCACTCTAGCGTATCTTTGTTGACACTGTCACTGAGATCTTCCACTATTTAGTCGGGTGAGCATTTTTAGGATTACTTTTAACTCTGTATCAGATATATTGTTTACCTCAGTTTCATTTAGTTCTTATTTTGGAGTTAGGTCTTGTCCTATGGGTTGGAACATAATCTGCTGTCTCCACATTGTGCTTGACCTTCTGTGTGTGTTTCTATAAGTTAGGTGGGACACAGCTATTTAGGTTAAAGAGTGGTCTCCCCTGACTGGGCGTAGATTGTCTGCTGGCTTGGGCTGGCTGGCTGGAGCCGTGTCTGGCATGGGCTGGGGCCCCTGGGGCACTGTGAGCAGGGGCTGCAGGGCACCCGGATGAGGCAGCTGAAGGTGAAGTGGTGTGTAGGCCGGGGGGTCCCAGGGTCCTCTGTGAAGGAGGCCCCCTGCCAGGATGGCTAAAACTAAATTGGTTGCAAGCCAGGATTGTTTTTGGGTGCTCAGAGCAGGGGTACTCTGCACGGCCACTAGAGTCGAAGCTGGCACCGGCTGCGGTGTTCCAGGGTGCCCCCTCACACCCTGATAGGGCGACTGCAATCGACTGGGGTGTGGGCTGGGTGTTCTGGGGTGCTTCACACTGGGGGGGTGCCCTGTGGGGGCAGCTGGAACCAGTGCAGGCATGGTCAGGGGGTCCTGGCGGGCTCCGTGCAGGGGCACCTGGGTGGGAGTCTCAGAGGCTTCTGGCCCAGGGAGCCCAAGCAAGCTGCGGGTGTGTTCTGGGGTACATACCGTGCGTGGTGTTGCCCTGGTGCGATGCTGGGTGCCGTGGTGACTGTGGAACAGGGATGTCTTGGTGTTACACCTGAGAATGATGTGGGCTAGGAGCCCCGGGCCCTCCGAGGGCAGAAGGCTGTCTCTGGCACTTGGACCCTGCTCCCACGTGTGCTGTGAGGGTGGATGGGGAAGGGGCACAGCGCTGCCCCCACACCCCCTCCACCCAGAGTACGGGGCAGCAGCTCCCCTGTCATGTGGCTGATCTTTTAGATTCCTGTTGCTTTTTTCAACTGCAGCTTTCTTCCTGCGCCCAGCACAGATGAGTCGGCTGGCCGGGGTCCCTCAGGGCTGGCCCTCGCGGCTGCAGTCCCCACAGCCTGGGGTTCCCTGCGCTACCTTGTCTCGTCCCTTGTGCTGTTCTCCAGCTGGTCTCTGCAGAGCGGGCTCCCTGTGCCATTCTCTGCGATTCCTATACAAAGTCATGGTGCAGAGACGGTCAGTGAGCCCTCGGGCTTCCTCAGGAGGAAGTGCTTTCCAGTAGCAATAGACTTGGTGCGTCTTGGAGGACAGGGTCTTCCTACGTCACCATCTTGGACCCCACGCCGGCCCCCCTTCCCATGTGCATCCCCTCCCACTGCGGGATATGAACCATCCGTCCCACACGGGCTGGACCTGCCGTTCCCAGGTTACCCGAAGGTCGTGCACGTAAGCAGCTGCCCTCCTGGGTGCTTTGTCCCGGAATGCTGCTTGCTCCACTGTGATTGCAGTTCGGAGAGAAGCGGCCTCCTCACCGAGGACAGCGACCTTCCCTCAGCTGCTTCCACGTCCGCCACCCGAGGCCTCCCTCAGCGGCCACAGTCTGCGCAAGCCTCTCTAATTGTACTTACGACTCTGACCTGTATTTGTTTCCCCATTTGCTCGCCCACTCAGTACAAGACGCTCGGATGGAAGAAACTGGTTTGTCGTGTAACCCCGGGAACAGAAGTGTTCGGGGACGATGGCGAGCACTCGGTAAAGCACTGTGTGCAGGAACATCACACCGTTGTGGAAACAGGACGAGTGAGCCCACGCGGGAGGCACCATGCCAGGTAAGCCGCGCGCACAAGAGCTCCTTTGCTCCTCAGCACAGTGTCCAGCGTCTCAGAGGACAGCTGGGGCAGGGGTCGGGACTTGGCCCAACACTCCCCGCTCACCGGCTGGGGACGCGGGGCCCCAGCACCCCGTGTTCTGACGCACGGGCCGCCGCCTCGTCTCGGCCAAGAAGGGACAAAGGTGCTCAGTTCATGTGGAAGGAAGAGCTCACCATCGGGGGATAGGACCACAACCCTCCCACGATGAAGGAAATCCCTTTCATAAAAGTAAAAAAACTAGTATCTGAGCCATTTCTTTTATTGACTAAATACTCAAATTCATTTTACCTCCTCTCTGTACCTGAGCTATTTTTCTAATCAAATTGTTTGTTAAATGTGGTAAATAAAATAGGATGGAGGTGATAAAGTAGAATATTATGGAGCGATAATTCTGAGTCTTGTAACGTCATGTTGCTTTGCATACAGCTCAGTGACAGACTGGCATTGTCCCTAACACTACGTTCCTCATTTGCATTCAGTTTCTGGCCAATTATGTGAGTGTTGTTCAGGCCATTTTCTTCTGTGTTTGTAACTACGCACTTCTTCTCTCTGCTCTGTTTATATTGCTGGGCCTCACACATACATGTCCTACTTTTTTTTTCCATTTGAGGTCATTATATGCTTTTAATTTTGTTTTCCAGAGAATTAACACTTAATTTGGATCCATTTGAATGAATCTCTGTGATCATATACAACTTTATATGTTATGGTTAAAAACCCTTACCAAAGTCCAACCTTAACTTTTCTATATAACTTTCAGTTTTGTTCACATAGACAGATTGGAATATTTACTCCCTTTTCTATGTGAAAAGTCACTCCAATCTTGGAGACAATGAAGCTGACATGGTGGGGGAAAGGGGATACTTTACAAAAACGGATGATCTTTTAGGTCTCGGACCAATGACTGCCAATTATTACTACAGTCTTATCCGCAACAGAATGTTTTTTAGGGAACAACTTTTTTATTTTTTATGAAGAGATTTATAATTATTGGAAAATTCAATGCACTACTTTTTCTTATAGTTAGCAGTACGTGAAATAGATTTTACATTACATATAGATTCAAAACGTTAAAGTCTATTTACATATAGTCATACTTACATTTTAAAATTTTATTAAAAGTCATGTGCTTCATCTACAGCTGTATCCTGTTTTAAAGGCAAATGTCTCCCAAGTTCCACTATTCAAAGTTTTTCAATAATTGAGGGTCTTAAAGGGAGGAAATGTTAATGAAATAAGTCTTTCTCAAGACTCTTTTCTTCCCTTTTTTGGGTGGGTCCAAGACGGTGATGTAGGAGGACCCCTGAACTCGAGTCCACGGTGGACACCACGTCAGAAGCTACAGAGCAGCTCCACCGGAAGGACAGCTGAGGGCGGGCTGGACACAGCAGACAGACCCCAGAGAGGAGAGCGTGCAGGACCAGGCGACAGAGGGGACCTCCTCCAACATGATGAACCACAGTGGGGAGGGACAGTACTGAGGGACCACAAGCAGACTCCTCTGCACAGGGGTGCAGAAAAAAAAAAGCCACAGTTTAAAAAGTCAACTGGAAAAGAAAGAAACCAGCCCTAGAATCCTGCCAGCCAGTGGGGCACCTGCTGGAGCTCTCTCCAGGTCAAGAGGCTGGGGAAGACCATGGTTTACGTTCCCTCCCCCTTGATAGCAGTTGAGGGCAGGGTCTGAGTGCTATCACCAGCCGCTGCTATCCAGCTCTGGACATACTGGGTCACAGGGGAACAGCGGCAGTTTAAAAGAGCAACTAGAATATAAAAGGTCCCGCCTTGGAACATCTGCCGAGTGGTGGGGGAGCTGCTGGAACCCTCTCTGGGTTGGGGAGGCACTGACAGCACCGGCAGGAACACAGTCGGAGTATCCTAGCCAGCCCGCTGCCCCGTGAGCCCTGGGACAACAGCCTATCCATGTGGCACATATGGGACAGGCCTCATCAGTGCTCACTAGAGCTCCAGCTGTCGTGCCGCCATGTTGCTATGGGCACAGAGCTCCCCCGTGCACTGCAGACGACTTGTCACCACACAGCAGGAATCGACTGCCCACAGTGCCCCGGCCTGCACCTGTCCCGCCAGGGCGCCCTCTGCGTGAAGAGTGCTGGGATGGCCCCAGCACAGAGGGTTCCAGACTCCCAGCCACTGCTCCAGCCAGCCAGCCCTGAAGTCTACACAGGGGCTGACCATACACAAGACCCAATTTAGGAGACAAAGCCGTCGGCCTCGTTCACAGGAGCACAGGAAGTCAAGCAAAACGAGGAAAAACAGAAGACTATGCTCCCAATGAAAGAGGACAAGAGTCTCAAGAACTGAATGGAGGTGAGCAAAGTGGTGGCCCCAGGGATGCTTACCAGACTAGAGGGCAGAGGACATGAGCTCCATGAGCATGCCAAAGAGCCAATGAGAACTGAAAACTACAATAACAAACTGTAGAGGGAACCCACAGCAGAGTAGAGGATGCAGAAGAATGGACCAACTATTTGGGAGACAGGGTAATAGAAAACACCCGAGCTGAAGAGGAAAAAGAAAACACTTTTAAAAATGAGGATAAATTAGGGGATCTCCTGGACAACATGTGCACTACAGGGGTCTCAGAGAAGAGAGAGAAAGGAGCCGAAGACTTATTTGAATAGTAGCTCTAAACTTCCCTAACCTGGGGAAAGAAACAGACATCCAGGTTCAGGGAGCACAGAGAGCTCCAAACAGGATAAACCCATGGAGACTGACACCACAAAACACAACAATTAAAATGCTGAAGGTTAAATATAAAGACAGAATTTTAAAAGCAGCAAAAGAGATGCAACTAGTTACATACATACGTCAGCCGATTTTTCAACAGAATCTTTGTAGGCCACAGTGGAGGTGCATGATATATTCTAAGTGATGAAAGTATATTTTAAGTGATGAAAGGGAAAAACCTAGAACCAAGAATACTCCACCCCACAAGTTTAACATTCAGAACTGAAGGAGAGAGAGAGTTTACCAGACAAACCTTAAAGGCCTTGATCACTATTAAAGTTAAAAGGACTTCTTCAAGGGGAAAAGGAAGCACCATAATCAAAGTTATGAATGAAAAAAATTTTATCAGTAACAGCAAATACAGAGTAACGAGAGTAGAGCAATCATGTAAAAAGCTAGTAGGAAGGTTTGTATATACATAAAACATCAAAGGGCTAAGTAAGAATGTGTTCAAACTTTATGTGACCATCAACATAATACAGACTGCTATATTCTTAGGATCCAAAAATGAACCTCACAGTAACTGCAAAACAGAAACAACAGATACACAAAAAGTAAAAGGAAAATCAAACATAACATAACATAACAAACATAACACAAAGTCCTCTGTCACAAGGAAATACAGCAAGAAAAGATGAAACAAGAACTACAACCAGAAAATGATCAACAAAATGGCAGTAAGTTCTTATCAATAATTAAAATGTAAATGGTCTAAATGCTCCAGAGTCAACAGACACAGGGTGAATAAATGGATAATAAAAGACAACCCATCTCTATGCTGCTTGTGGTCACTTTAGACCCCAAGACATCTACACACTGAAAATGAAGACATGGAAAAAAACAATCCATGAAAATTGTAGTAGAAAAAAACCTCAAGGTACTAACACACGTCAGACAAAACAGACTTTAAAACGATTGTAGCAAGACAAAGAAGGATGCTGCATAACAACAGCATCGATTTAACGAGGATATAATAGTGAATACCTATGCACCCAACATTTGAACACCTAAATACAAAGCAAACATTAACAGATATAATACAATAATAGTCCGGCACTTTAACACACCCCTTACATCAACAGAGAGATCATCCAGGCAGAAAACAAATTAAAAAAACCCATTTCTTTGTATGACACATTAGATCAGATATACACAGAACATTCCATGCAAAAACAACAGAACACACATTCTGTTCTAGTGGGCATGGTATTTTCTCTATAATAGATCACCTGTTAGTCCAAAAAACAAGTCTGAATATACTGAAGAGTGAAATCACTGTCAAGCTTTTCTGACCACAAAGATATGAAACTAGAAATTATAAGAAAAAATTTGAAAAAAAAAAAACAAAAAAAACAGGAAGCTAAAGTGCATGCTACTAATGGGCCAATGAAGAAATCTAAAAGGAGTAAAAAAAACTCATGGAGACAAATGAAAATGAAAAAACAGTCCAAAAACATCTGCACAAACAAAGCAGTTCTAAAAGAGGGTAATTTATAGCAATGTAGGCCTACCTCAAGAAACTAGAAAAACCTCAAAAAAACAATCTAACCTCATACCTAGAGGAACTGTAAAAAAAGAACAAAGCACTTAATAGAAGAAAAAAGTAAAGATAAGAGTAGAAATATATGAAATATGGACTAAAAAAAAAATAGAAAAGACCAATGAAACCAAGAGCTGGTTCTTTGATATATTTTAGCCAGACTCATCAACAGAGAAAGAGAGGGGGATGCCTGGGTGGCTCAGTCGTGAAGCGTCTGCCTTCGGCTCAGGTCATGATCCCGGGGTCCTGGGATCGAGTCCCGCATTGGGCTCCCTGCTCCGCGGGGAGTCTGCTTCTCCCTCTCCCTCTGCCAACCCCCTGCTTGTGTTCCTTCTCTCGCTGTCTCTATCAAATAAAATCTTTATTTAAAAAAAAAAGTAGCAGAGAAACTTAGGAAAAACTTCCATTTATAACTGCACCAAAACTAAAAAAATACTTAAGAAAAAACTTAACCAAGGAGGTGAAATATGAGTAATCTAAAAACCGTAGCGCTCTAATGAAAGAAATTCAAGACAACACAAACAAACGTAGACATACCAGACTCATGGATTCAAAAAGTTAATACTGTTAAAATTTCCATGCTATTCAAAGCAATCTGTAGATTCAATGCAATCCCTATCGAAATACCCATAGCATTTTTCACAGAACAATACCAAATAATCCTAAAAGTTGTATGAACCCACAAAAGGCCCTAAAATAGCCAAAACAATCTTGAGAAAGAAGAACAAAGCTGTAGGTATCACAATCCCAGATTTCAAGATATACTACAAAGCTGGAGTAATCAGAACAGTATGACACATAGATCGGGAGAACAGAAAAGAAAGCCCAGAAATAAACCCATGCTCATATGGTCAATTAATCCATGAAAAAGGATGCAGTAATACACAATTAAAGAATGACAGTCTTTTCAATAAATGGTGCTGGGAAAACTGAACCACTACCTGCAGAAGAATGAAACTGGACCACTTTCTTACACCACACACAAAAATAAACTTAAAATGGATTAAAGACTTAAATGTGAGACCTGATACCATATAACTCCTGGAAGCAAACACAGGCAGTAAGATCTTTGTTATGGGCCTTAGCAACATATTTTTAGATATATCTCCTAAGGCAAGGGAAACAAACGTAAAAATACACTATTGGGACTACACCAAATTAAAAGCTTCTGCACAGCAAAGGAAACCATCAACAAAACAAAAAGGCAATCTACTGAATGAAAGAAGATAATTGCAATGATATATCTGATAAGGGACTAATATCCAAAATATACAAAGAAATTCTGTAAATCAACACCCCAAAAACAAATAATCTGATTAAAAATAGGTAGAGGATCTGAGTAGACATTTTTCCAAGAAAACATACAGATGGAAACAGACACATGAATAGATGCTCAACATCACTATCATCAAAGAAATGCATATCAAAGAATCACAATGAGACATCACCTGACACCTGTCAGAACGGCTGGAATCAAAGAGACAAGAAATAACAAGTGTTGGTGGGCATGCGGAGAAAAGGGACGTTTGTGCACTATCTCTGCGAATGCAAATGGGTGCAGCCACTGTGGAAAACAGTCACGAGGTTACCTAAAAAATTAAAAGTAGGACTACCATAACTATTCACTAGTTCCGCTACTGCGTATTTACCCAAGAAAAATAAAGACACTAATTTGAAAAGACACATGCATCCCTTTGTTTACTGCTGCCTTCTTTACCACGGCCAAGAGGATGCAGCCTCTGATACGGGTACATACATGTACGTGATACACACACAGCCACAGAAGAGAATGAGATCTTGCCCCTCGTGGCGATATGGGTAAACGGAGAGGGTATTATGCCAAGTGAAGTAAGTCAGAGAAGGACAAATACCACGTGGTCTCATCTCTCTGTGGAATCTAAGAAACAAACCAAATGAACCAATAAACAATAAGAAGCAGACCCATAAGTACAGAAAACAATCTGGGGGTGGGGTCGCCAAAGGGGAGGGGGCCGGGGGTGGGCAAAACGGGTGAGGGGGTGGGAGGCGCAGCACCGGGCACACGGTCAACGGTACCGCGACGGTGTTGTGTGGGGACAGACGGTGGTTCCGCTCGTGGTGAGCACAGCACCGCTGTGGTGTTCACCTGAAACTCACGGACACCGTGGGTCAACCACACTCACATCACTGCTTCATCCGCCTCTTCCCAGTGCAGTGACACAGTCTGGCAGAAATCAGATGGGCATTCACCTGTCGACTCTGCCAATGTCTGCATGGCTAACTAGCAAAATACAGGAACATACTACATGGTAATCTGTATTATCACTAAAGGCTTTTTTTTCTTAGCAGGATATACATTACTTAGAAATTAAAAACTGTAATGCTATTCTTTCCATAACAAAATAAAGATTTTAAAATGCCCCATACATTTTAAAAATCATAAAGGACACAATATTTTGACTCTAAATTTGTTCAAATGCAGGTGAGATTAGAAAGTAAACAAAAATGCCACGGCCAAGACTATCTTATCCCCAAGGCGGCGCTGCATTACCTGGGGAATCCAGCCCACACTGCAAGGGAGAACGGGAGACACACTGGGAGAGTCGTGGTGATTTTCCGAGAGCCGGCTTCCATCAAAGCTGCAGCCTTCCAGTAACAAGCCACCCATCTGTCAAGGAAACAAGCAAACCCGTGAAATCCACATCCAGCCCAAAACGTCAGGAGTTACTGTGTGTTAGCACACGACGCAAGGCAACAGACTAGGTACGCCAAGTACTCTGAAAACAAAGATGGTATTTAACCTGAGAATAAAGAAGGTGAAGACCTGGGCCAGTGTTCACAGGACTTCCTTACGTCTGTATCTATTTATTTAGCAGATAGTTTAGAAAGAAATGCTTAAAATGTAGTTACAACGGCAGGTATGTTGGTATTAGATTAATAAAAATATAATGGAAAATGTCCAAAAGTTAGTCTTTCTCCAAGAGGGTGAAAGAAAAGCATAATTAAAGAAGACTGTGTGCTCCCTGCTTGGGGTTCTGACATCATTTTCTAAAGAAAAGAACAAAGCTCACAAAGTTGAATGCAAAACATCTGTGACATACTGTGCAGAGCTGAAAGAATAATAAAGAGTTAATCTCTTTCTCTAGATTAACCTTAGTGTACATTTAGGAAATCATGAAAATAAAAATATAACTGTTTGGTAATATTAGTTTCATATTTCTTCTTTAAAAGTGTTCACTCTTTTAGTTTCTGCACTGCTGATCTACCCTGAGTTTATTTAAAGTCAACAAAGGTCAAGTCAGTACTCTGTATCAGAGCCATGTCTACAGTCTCATAATGTGGACTTGATAGAAAATACAGAACCATCTTTTCTTTTTAAAGGTTTTACTTATTTTAGAGATAGAGCACCCGAGCAGGGAAGGGGCAAAATGGGAGACTCTCAAGCAGATTCCTCGCTGAGTGTGGAGCCCGATGTGGGGCTCAACCCCAAGACCCCAAGATCATGACCTGAGCCAAAACCAAGAGTCAGACACTTAACTGCCCAAGCCACCCTGGTGCCCCAATACAGAACAATCTTATAAATATTACCTAGTACCTTTAGGTTTTATCAGATGCTAAATGAAAGTGCTATAGAATTTAGAGTCAAGAGAACACTTTATGTTGGAAAATTTACTAGAATTTAGCTGAGAATGGGTTTTAGGAAGTGGTGTAGGTCTGAGGAGGTAATAGTAGAGTATGCTTTGACAAATAATTTTGAATAGCTAATTTTACAGTAAGATTGCTGTACCACAGAAAAGGTAAGCAACTTGTTAGTGAGACAGCTGGTATAAAAACAGAATTATTGAATACCTAAGATTAATATTTTTTCTACTACACTGACGTGATGATATTCGGGCCACTTTAAGAGTTGATAAGGCATGGTAGCCTTGAAAAAATGTTAAAATTTAGAGAGTACCTGCTAATTTCAGTGGTAGAATCTCTCTAGGTAGGCCTCTTCTAGAAATTTCATCAAGTTTCAAGCTGAAGTGGTCTGCCTGGAAATTTGTAAACATAGTTCTTGCTGATAGTGCCACAACTTGACTATGTATAGGAGGAAGACACAGACATAAAAGCATCACCGTTCCCTTCTAGAAGGAGGGGGTGCTCAGAAACCATTAATTTCTGGAGCCTTGTTTCAGTAGTTGGCACGTCTGAGCCTGACACACATCCTGGGCTCCCCCAGCCTCCTCTGGGCCATCAAACTGCCCAGTCCTGCCACTTTTAAGAAATACCTTCTAAATCTCTCCTTTTCTCTCGGCACCCTCTATGACTATCCTCTCATGAAATTTAAAGGCCATCGGTGGAATTTAAAGACCTCATCATTCCCGAGAGTGAAACTACAACGTAAGAATGTCAAATGTAAGAATGTAAAAAAGTAATACCCTATCGTCTATATAATAAAATGGTAAAATATCAGGGACTGGAATGGTTTCAACAAAGGTTACCCTTGTTTCAACTGTAGCTCTTCTTTAAAGGAAGGAGTGAAAGAAGACAGGCCCAAACATTTCCTTTATTGCTGAAACACAGCTTGGAGGATCTAACAAGTCTCCAGGCAAATGGATTTCCTAATGTGAAAATCAAGAATTGAGCAGGCTTCACTTCTATTTATACGAGCACTGAGCTAAGCACCCAGCCACAGAGACTGCCCAAGGGGAGCAGAGCAGAATGCTGTCCCCAAGAGAAAAGCCTAAGGAAGACACAGGACTCCACCAGGTCCCACTGGAACCACAGCGTGCCGGTACGCTAGGGAACCGTGCGTTCTCAGCAGCCCTGGCACTGCAGGAAACAAGCGGATTCGGCCAGGCAGAGGACTTGTTGTTTTGCCTTCGGCGTGTGGTGGCCTCGCAGTAGACAGCTGGGGCTCCAGAGCTCCCGGCGAGACCTGAGTGGCAAGTGCAGGGGGAGCCTGACGCAAGCATGTCCCAGCACCACATTTCACAACGGCCGCTGAACAAACAACAGATCAGTGATGGCAGGGAGGACGCTGTAGAGGGCCACATTTCGGGATCTGGAAATCAATACACATACGTGTTCTCTTAAGTAGGTCTAGAGGGTTTGAAATATTGCTTGGTTTGGGGAACTACAGCCTTTTGCTTGAACACGTCAGTGGTTGAACTCAGTCTAAGGTAGTAGAGATTGAAAGAGAAATGATGAAAAATACATACCTTCCCGCACATGTATGTTTTCAGAGAGCCTTACAAATAAGTGTCTGAGGAAAGTTATTATTTAAATCCACTGACAAAGGAGAGAACAAGGACTCAGATTCCTCCAAGAGTTGAACGTCACAGGGTTCTCTTTCGGGGAACTAAGATTAGAATATTGTTTTACCAACTGTTGGCCTTTTCTCCCCAATCTACAAAACATAACATAGAAGCTTGGGGTTTTCTGGTTATTGATCATTTGTTCCCATTTTGTAAGAACAGAGGCAACATAGTTCCAGAAATATTAACACACTTTGACTCAGAATGTAACTCATTTCCCTTGCTGTTTGTGCCACTGTAGATCTGAAGAGTATGCCACATTCCATCTGCGGGGCTCACAGCTACCAGAGACCACCCAACCTGGTCAAGGGCACGGCTCCTGGATGGTATGTGTCCCTCCCTTTCCTTAACAGCTGGGCAAGAGCATATGATAGAGAAGGTAGTTCTTACAGGTTAGAGGCTCAGGTTAAAATAAAATGCCATGGGATAAAGGAAAATCCTTCCGATCCCTTCAGCTTCAGGGGGAAATTTTATAGCTATCTACAGAGAGCCAAAAGAGAAAAATCCAGCTTGTCATTAATGAAAAGATTTCTGGCATACGAGAACACCATTACTGACGTGACAAGCCTACCATGGTGCCTCTCCTGTTGTAGGCCCAAACTCAACAACCCAACAAGCGCTTGAGTGAGCGCCCACTATGTAACTATCGTTTGACGTATCTGGGATACAATGAAACCATGAAAAAAATGACCACTATCATGGGACTTACATTCCAGTGGATTAAGACAGACAACAAACATAATAAATAAACTATGTAGTACGTCATAAAACAGTAGTAAAATGAAAAGACTGGAAACTACAACTATGTACACAGAACTTCTGAAAAGCCAGTTGCCCGTGGTTACCCCAGTTGAAGAACTGTAGTCTCACATTTATGTAAAGACTGAATTGCATGTGATGCCCTGGAAGAGATGGGGGGGATTTAAGATGGGGAGCATTGTCCTCTCCTCAGACAGACCAACCGCGGGCCGGGCAGAGTACCTGGTACCACATGCGCTGCGCTGGGTCACAGCGGGCAGAAGGCGGAGGGCGGTCCCTGTGTGCAAACGGGAAACAAGAGTGGCCGGAACGCGCTGGGCTGCGCAGGAAGGCTGCCGTCGCTGGGGACAGGTGTCCACGGCAGACCGTGACCTAGTTTTCTTATTAACATGCACATGATTACCTACCGTTATTTATTATTATAAAAGTAATGGATTTTTAACAAGAAAGCTACCAGGGAAAATCTATGCTGCAAAAAACAGCTTGACTCTTTTTCTTTTTAAACACATACGGTTTCGGGGCGCCTGGGGGCTCAGTCAGGTAAGTGCCTGCCTTCGGCTCAGGTCATGATCCCGGGGTCCTGGGATGGAGCCCTGCATCAGACTCTGCTCGGCGGGGAGCCTGCTTCTCCCTCTCCCTCTTTCCCTGCTCGTGTTCCCTCTTTTGCTATCTCTCTGTCAAATAAATAAAATCTTTAAAAAAAAAAAAAACCAACACAGATGGCTTGAATTTAACACCGAACTATTACAACTCACAAACTGTAAACTCCCTGAGGACAAGACTTGGTCTATTTTTCATAAACCATACATGATTTACTGTATAGTTAATATTTACTG
The DNA here is from genome assembly GCF_037043125.1 of Eumetopias jubatus. Classification (NCBI taxonomy): domain Eukaryota; kingdom Metazoa; phylum Chordata; class Mammalia; order Carnivora; family Otariidae; genus Eumetopias; species Eumetopias jubatus. The sequence continues at coordinate 112,266,427 of NW_028274819.1, forward strand.
AATTGAATTTTAGAGCAGGAAACCTAAATGAACTTCAAGATTTGTATCATTTTTTTTAACAAAAGTTATATTTTTAAATATGTTGTGTCCCTAACATTCTTATTTTTGCATTAGAAAGTATTTTGTTTTGTCCAAGTTGCTTCATCCTAAATCTTCACTTTGACTTTTCACATTGGAAATAGAAACTATTTCTGCTGATCTTACAACTAAAAAGATAAGCGACTCTGAGACTGGGGTTTCATAGTCTTTATCAGAGTTGGTAATATTATTTTTAGATTTAGATAAGCATCAAAAATCACTATACTACCTTAATCTGCAGCTTTGCTTCTTGCAGCCGACCTTTCCACGAGGCTACAAACTTAAGGCTATCCACAGAACAGCCCATAGCCCTGTAACAGTAAAGCAAAAAGAAAGAATCCTCAGGAATTAAAATACAGAGAGTAACGGTATACATATTCCTATTTGTTTACAACTGAAATATTTACAATGTGCAAGTAAGCAGATTTCTTAAACGATGCACAATATCTTAGACCTCACACCAAGTCTGTAAAGTTAACTGGTTACACAATCTCCTGTTCCTTACGCATGCACGGCCTTGCTGTTTCATTTTCAAGGTCTCCAATCGGACCATCACATGGTAAGTGTGCCATAAATGCACACTTATTAGTTGATCTGAAACACTGATACTTATAAAACAATCCTCAGGCACTACACACTGAAATTCCCCCCAAATCAACACAGAACTAAACTCGGTTCAGTTTCTTTCTCCAAGTATCTTTTATTACATTCTGATTCATTTAAAAAACCAGTCTACATGATTCAATTATCCAAGTGTGTTATAAAAAAAAGAGCTTGATCTTAACTATCAAACCCTGCTCCCCAGCAGGAAGCCTGGTCAGCATGTCCAACAGAGTGTCTGCAAAAATAAAAATACTTTTGTGCAGTGCCAAGTGGTCACCACGGGGTGACTCGATGTGGTTGGTGTGACTGAGAAATTTCATGCTTACTTTTATTTCATGTTGACTCCTTTAACTACACATAGCTCCATCCCACCTCCGCCCACACTGTCAGGGCATATCCAGATCAATCATCACATTCTAAAAATTAAATTTCACCTTTTTCAATTCTAATAAAAACATCGTAATTACAAGCAATGCTTTTTAAACTAAAAGTTCGCTGTGTTAAGAAATACCAAGTATTAGGAAATAACACAACTCCCTTAATAAGTTTCTTTCTTGACTACGAAGGGAATGTGATCCAAAGCACAGGAAGCAGATGGACAAACCCGTCAAGAGTTCACCTTGCTCACCTTGCCGTTTCCTGGCGAAGGGCATTGAGAAACGTGTCTGGGTGGAAGAGTTCGGACAGGTCAAGTGTATCAGAGAGAAGAGCCTGCTTCTCAGCTCTCTCTACCCAGCTCTAGAGTGGAAGAAATAAGACACACACCCATTTAAAAACTTTGTAAGCTTTAAAGACAAATCTTTTAAAGAACTCTTATGTAAAAGTCATGTTCAATGAGAAAGTTACGCCATTTCCAATTGCTCTGAAATAGTGTCTGGAAAAAAAAGAGATTTCTACTTTACATCGTGTGAGGTCTATTGTAATTTTTCTTTTGACATAATATCCATCCATCATAAAAATAAGCTTCCTTGCACAACCTTTTGCTGGTAAAAATCTACTCCAAATAAAAAGTCTAAAATATGACAATTAATCTAACATATAGCATTTCCACGGGGGCTGGCACTTATCGTGATGAGTTACCGCTCCAAGTGTGCTCAGAAGATGAACTGAGAATGCGGCCCAAACGCGGAATCCTCGGGGCCCCCGAGTCCTGGTCATGAGAACTGAACTGGGTCCAGTTCCAGACCTGACTGCAAATTTGCCACCTTTCTGAATCAAGTAGTACAGTGGAGGGTAATGCCCAAGAAGAAAGGATTTTTTTGTTAAAAGGTGTTTTTTGAAGTCTTTTCTCCCTTTTTTTTTTTTTAAAGATTTATTTACTTATTTGACAGAGAGAGACACAGCGAGAGAGGGAACACAACCAGGGGGAGTGGGAGAGGGAGAAGCAGGCTTCCCGCGGAGCAGGGAGCCCGATGCGGGGCTCGATCCCAGGACCCCGGAACCATGACCTGAGCCGAAGGCAGACGCTTAATGACTGAGCCACCCAGGCGCCCCAAAAGTCTTTTCTTCTTATCTGGCATTTTATGAACCCACTTATATTCCATTGGAGAAATATACATCATCATCATCAAGCATGTTTTATGAGTTTAATAAGAAATTGTCATTTGGAACCAATAAAAATCACGAAGTCTTGTACGACTCTTACTACGTGTGTGCTTCTGCGCTTCCCCCACCCCCGAGAGTGAATGTTCTACCCCTTTCACAGGTGAGGGTGTAGACAGAGATAGACTGAACCAGCCCCACCTGATCTGTTTCTGCGCGATACTCCGGGCAGGTGCTAAAGCGCCTTAAGGGAAAGGTAACTTACTGGTGATTGCTGCGTCAGTCTGTCAGTCCGGCTGGTGCGAACCCGCACAACCATCATCTACTCTGTCATTCACTTTGTATGAGTTGTGAAGGCTAGCGAACACCGTGTTTATTACTGTACAGAAGAGCAATGCTTCATGTGCTGAAACACCCTGCTATCTGCCCAAGCATTTACATCTGTCAGCCAGGTGCACAAGAGGAGAAACTCCAAAGCTACTGTGTTTGCATTAATGTCCTAATGCCTTTGACTAGTCCTCCTACCCTGCAGCAAAAATGTTCCTGCGCCCCTAATACCACCTGATGATATGCGTATTTTAAAAAACAGAAACAACTTAAAAGACAGCTCTTTAACAAACTATGATGATTTTTTCTTGGACGTTATCCTTTAAAAGAGTAACACGTCATACAGTACCTATTTTCAATAAAGGACGTTTAAATTATTCATTGTTTACTCTCTCTGAAATATATTTATTATCCGCCTTCTATTTTCATTAGCTAAACATAGCTAACAAATTATGCTTGCATGATCTTTTATTTTAAGTAACATTTAATGCATACATATTTCAAATTAATACTATCATTAATTTCTTAAAATTAAATTTTAATTCAAAAATTTCAAAAGAGTTGTTGCCGGTAACAGATATGCATCTGTTAAAATTAATTAAAAATTAAAGTGTGGCTGATAATCAGATTTTTACTTAAAGTCTGAATTAATAAAATTAGTAAAAAAGGAGAAGCTTGTATAATACAAATGTTTTTATTAGTCCATGGGAGGGGGGGGACACCTTTTTGTCTGTTAAGCTTAAAGGCAGACTAAAACAAAGACATATTTGATAAGATGAAGTTTAAATAACAAAGATTCTTTTAATATGTATATTGTCTTTGAACAGCAAACTTCACAGTAAACACAGTGAAGCACATTTTTAAAAAACTACATTTCAACCTGTTTACAGCAGTTTATTCATAACTGTCAAAACTGGGAAGTGATGGATAAATGGATAAATACAATGAAGCAATGAACTATCAAGGCATGAAGAGACATGGCAGAACCTTAAATGCACATTACTAAGTTAAAGAAGCCATGAGAAATGGCTACATTACTATAGGATCCCAATAATATAAAAGGCGAGACTATGGAGACAGGAGGAAGACCAGTGGTTGGGCGGCGGGGGGGGGGGGAGTGAAGAGGCAGAGCAGAGGATTTTGAGGACAGTGAAACTTCTCTGTATGATGCTGTAATGATGAGTATGTATCATTATATATTTGTCCAAACCCACAGACTATAAAATATCAAGAGCAAATCCAAAGGTCAACTGTGGACACTAGGTGATTATGACCGGTAAATGTAGGTTCATCCTTGGTTTAAAAAAACAAACAAAAACAAAAGTATCGTTCTGGTGAGTGATGTTGATGATGAGGAAGGTGATGCATGTGTGGGAGCAGGGGTGTATGGGAAATGTCTGTACCTTCACCTCAATTTTGTTGTAAACCTAAAAGTGTTCTAAAACAGTAAAGGTTATTTTAAAAACATTTAAACTCATTTTAAAGAATGGAAATAAAGACTTCAGTAGCACAATTTTTAATGATCAGCAATATGCATATATGGATTGGGCTTCCAGCAAAGTTGTAGGCATATAAATTAACAATATTTCTCAGTGTTTTTCTTTACTCCTGTCAGCCACTTTCTTTTTAAAGGATTAGGTTTGAGGCTGAACATAACACCTACATGCCTCTCCAATGATTATAACACAGTACACCTCTAGTTCTTCAAATGATGTGTAACAAATGTAATCAGGGAGTTAAGCAAAGAAAGGGTTGTGCAAATTTTTGAACATTACATGTGTGTGCATGTGTACGCGTGCGCACACACACACACACACACACACACACACACTTAGAATTACAGAAGTAAAACTTCTGAACTGAATGAAACCTAGAGATCATCTAGTATAGTTCCCTTATTAGAAGACAAATAAAACGATTTTTCTGGGGCATGTGGGGGCTCAGTCAGTTAAGCATCTGACTCTTGATTTCAGCTCAGGTCTTCTCAGGGTTGTGAGATTGAGCCCCATGTTGGGCTCCGTGCTAGGCATGCAGCCTGATTAAGATTCTCTCTCTCCCTCTGCGCTTCCCCCAACCCTCTCTCTCCCCCCCTTCCTCTTAAAAATAAAAAAAAGATTTTTCCCAGGCAATACAGGATGGTTTAAAATCCGCAATATTTTATCAAACAATTGCTAGTGATAAAGCAGAATTTATGAATTCAAATGACATGCCAATGACATTCACTCACTTAGTATTTACAGAAAGAGCCTATTATCTTGTTAGAGAAGATAAAACATGCACAAATAACTGTGATAAAAAGTATTAAATGGAGATAGTCTAAGATGGTGGCATAAGATCCCGAATTTACCTCCTCCCATGGACACATAAAACCTGCATGTACATATAGAGTAATTCCTCCTGAAAAAGAGCTGGAAACTGATTAAAACGCTCTGCACAACAAACAATAAACTATAAAGAGACCATATAGAAAAAGGAAGAAGAAATGGGAGACAAGATAATGACAGGAACCTCATTCCCAATGTGAAGACCTGCAGTGGGGGGGGGGGGGGAAATATCACCAAGGGGCCTTTCTCAGACTTGCCCACCCAGGGACACAACAAGAAAACAGTGGTTTAAAGGGCAACTGGACTAAGAGGGGAGGGAGACATTAGCAACAAAATAAGGTTCATATATGGCAGACCCACAGCTAATATCATACTCAATGGTGAAAAGCTGAAAGCTTTTCCTCTAAGATCAGAAACAAAACAAGGAAGTCCACTCTTGCCACTTCTATGCAACACAGTACTGGAAGTCCTAGCCACAGCCATTAGGCATGAAGAAGAAATAAAAGGTATCCAAATTGGAACAGAAGACGTGAAACTGTCACTATTTACAGACAACATGATTTATATATAAACCCTAAAGATGCCACCCAAAACCTGTTAGAACTATAAATGAGTTAAGTAAAGTCACAGGATACAAAGCTAACACCCAGAAATTTGTTGCATTTTTACAGTGAATAATAAATTGTAAGAAAAATTAATAATCCCACTTACAGTCATATATAAAAAAATAAAATACCTAGGAATAAATTTAACTAAGGAGGTAAAAGACCTGTACTCTGAAAACTGTAAGACATGATGAAAGAAACTAGTGATAACACAAATAAATGAAAGATATACCACGCTCATGGATTAGAAGGATATTGTTACAAATGTCCATACTACCCAAAGCCATGTACAGATTCAGTGCAATCCCTATGAAAATATGACAGTATTTTTTCACAGAACTAGAACAAATAATTCTAGAATTCGTACAGAACCACCAAAGACCCTAAATAGCTAAAGCAACCTTGAGAAAAAAGAACAGAGCTGGAAGTATCACAATCCCACACTTCAAGATACACTACAAAGCTGGAGTAATCAAAATAGTACAGTGCTGGCACAAAGGTAAACATATGGGTCAATGGAACACAATAAAGAGCCCACAAATAAACACATGCTTCCACAGTCAATTGACGGGTGAAGGGGACAAGAATACACAACGGGGAAAAGAGCTCCTTGAGAAGCAGTGCTGGGAAAACCGGGCAGCTACCTGCAGAAGGACGAAACTGGACCACTGCCTAACATCATACGTGAAAATAAATTCATGATGGATTAAAGATTTGAATGTAAGATCTGAAACCACAAAACTCCTAGAAGAAAACATAGGCAGGAAGCTCTTAGCAACGTGTTTGTGGACAAATCTCTTCAGACAAGGTCAACAAAAGCTAAAATAAAGAAACGGAATTATATCAAATTAAAAAGCTAGGCACAAAATGAAAAGGCAGCCTACTGAAGGGAAATCTGTGCAAATCACACATCTGATAAAGGGTTAATCTTCAAAATACATAAAAAATTTATATAACTTAATACAAAAGAAGAGATTAAAAAATGGGCAGAGGACTTAAATAGACATTTTTTCCCAAATCAGACATACAGATGGTCAACACACACCTGAAAAGATGCTCAGCATCACTAATCATCAGGGAAATGAAAACCAAAACCATGATGAGAGATCACCTCCCACCTGTCAGAATGGCTAATATGAAAAAGACAAAAAGTAACAAGTACAAGCGAGAATGTGGAGAAAATGAAACACTCATGCACTGCTGGTGGGAATGCAAACTGGTACAACCACTATGGAAAACAGGATGGAGGTTCTTCAAAAATTTAAAAATAGAAATACAGGTAAGATCCAGCAATTCCATCTCTGGATATTTACTCAAAGAAAATGAAAACACCAATTTGAAGAGAGAGATTCACCCTTATGTTCATTGCTGCACTATTTATAGTAGCCAAGACACTGAAGCAGCCTAAGTGTCCTTCTAAAGATAAATGGATAAAGAAGAGCTGGAGTGTGTACGACAGGACTCAGCCCATACAAAAGAACACAATCTTGCCATGTGCAAAAACAATGGTGGACCTCGAAGGTATTATGGTAAGTAAAACAAATCAGACAGAGAGAGACAAAACAAAACAGAAAAAGACCTACAGATATAGGAAAGAAATTGCTGGTTAACCACAGCAGGGAGGTTATGGAGGACAGGCAACAGTGGTAAAGACGTTTAAGAGGTATACTCTCAGAGTTTTAAATAAGTAACTCCCGGGTGTGTATTGTACAGACCAGAGAATACTGTCAATAATACTGTAACGACTTCGTATGGTGACAGATTGAAACTACATTTATGGGAGTCATTATGCAACATATAGTCATATTTGAATACATTATGTAATGTATAGCAAGAAGAAAAAAAACAAGAGTTCAGTTCAGCTTCAATATTTGGCTAAGATCTATTATTTGCCTTCAACTTCTGGTAAGCCCAATAAATAGATGCCTACTTTTAAAAAGTCCTGGCATCCCACAAAAATTCTCACCAAAATACTAGTCAATAGGATCCAACAGTACATTAAAAGGATTATTCACCACGACCAAGTGGGATTTATTCCTGGGCTGCAAGGTTGGTCCAACATCTGCCAATCAATGTGATACAGTACATTAATAAAAGAAAGAACAAGAACCATATGATCCTCTCAATAGATGCAGAAAAAGCATTTGACAAAGGACAGCATCCTTTCTTGATCAAAACTCTTCAGAGTATAGGAATAGAGAGTACATGCCTCAATATCATAAAAGCCATCTATGAAAAACCCACAGCAAGTATCACTCTCAATGGGGTAAAATTAAGTTCTTTTCCCCTAAGGTCAGGAACGCGGCAGGGATGTCCACTATCACCACTGCTGTTCAACATAGTATTAGAAGTCCTAGCCACGGCAATCAGACAACAAAAAGAAATCAAAGGTATCTGAATCAGCAAAGAAGTCGTCAAACTCTCACTCTTTGCAGATGATATACTTTACGTGGAAAACTCAAAAGACCACCCCAAAACTGCTAGAACTCATACAGGAATTCAGTAAAGTGGCAGGATATAAAATCAATGCACAGAAATCAGTTGCATTTCTATACACCAACAACAAGACAGAAGAAAGAGAAATTAAGGAGTCGATCCCATTTACAATTGCACCCAAAACTGTATGATACCTAGGAATAAATCTAACCAAAGAGGCAAAGGATCTGTACTCAGAAAACTATAGAATACTCATGAAAGAAATTGAGGAAGACACAAATGGAAAAACGTTCCATGGTCATGGACTGGAAGAACAAATATTGTGAAAATGTCAATGCTATTTTTTATTTGAGAGAGAGATGTGTGCATGTGGAGGGGATGTAGAGGGAGAGGGAGAATCTTAAGCAGGCTCCACGCCCAACACGGAGCCTGACGTGGGACTGATCCTACAACCCTGAGATCATGACCTGACCCAAAATCAAAAGGTGGATGTTTAACCGACGAAGCCACCGAGGTGCCCCTTAAATTTGTTTTTAGATGAAACCTAAAAGTAGTGTTTTAAGTGAAAGAATAAAGATCAGAAAATTTATTTTTTACCATAATCATGCCTTGGTAAGATTATTTTTAGTGACAAATATTCTAATTATATGTGATAAACATAAAGTCCACTGTGACTTCGTTTATGAATAATGTTCCTGGCTGATTATGTGGTTGAAATTAAGGCAATTGTTATTCTTTAAATGGATGAATTTAGGGGAAAAACTGGATAAAACAGTTCTCTACTGATACCTAAACAGCACTGTTGGGCCTCCATGAACAGTTAAATCAAGTATTTTTAATACATGCATTAAAAATAATGCAATTTAAAGAAGATACTGTGAAGGCCTCCCGGCAACCACACAGAAGCCCGCGGCTCACCATGCAGGTGTGCCAGCTCTAGTCTCCAGACACCCTCACTTTATTTTTTATCCTGTAAGGAAGCAAAGCCCATTCGTCTCTCAGATCCTGCACGTGATGGTTCCTATGCTGAGACTTTTCTCTCTGGCATGTTCGTGGTTTGCTTCCTCACTCCATTCAAGTCTCTGTTTAAATATCAACTCCTAAGAGGGGCCTTACCTACCCTGATATCATACCAAAGCGACACCCTCTCCGACCCACTCACTTTCTAGCTCCCTTAATTAAACATCAATTTTCTTTCTAGCATCCTAATATTAATTAGAAATAAAGTTCAGTTCAGCTTCAATATTTGCTAAGATCTATTATTTGCCTTCACCTTCTGGTAAGGCCAATAAATAGATGCCTACTTTTAAAAAGTCCTGGCATCCGAGAAATGAACATCCATATTTGTAAAGCACAGATGTTACACTACCCTATCTAGTAAGTGTAAAAATGTTACTAATGCCAACCAGGTGTGACATTTATATTAGTTTATTTATGATCATATATAGATGGGCATTTTATATGCCACTTGGAGTAAAAAGAACCTCTATCTGGTTCCATAGGTTGAAATTCTTAGACTAAAGGATATATATGTACTTGTGTTTGCAAGAGTAAAATTTTTAAAATAATGACTGTGAAATTTTTCATATTATGTGAAAAAATGAACTTTACAGTTCAGTAAGTAGAGAAACAGGTTGATAACACACATCTCAAGAGAAAATGTGATAGCTAGATAAGTGTAAGGAATAATGTTAGAAGCATTTTAGTAAAAAATATATATAAATAAATTTTAACTAATACAAAGTATAATATGCCGATTTGGCTATGGTGAAATCCAGAGCTTTATAAAACTGACATACTTGCATTTGCAACATGAAATAAAACAATACTGAAGAACAAAATTTACTTCTAGGTTGGTTACTGCTCTCTAACCATAATCCTTCAAGGGGAAGTCTTAGTCGGAGTACTATCTTGAGAGGATAAAATAACAATGGCTATCAACTTTGCCATTTTAAAATTTCTCAGGGAGGAAAAATCTCTGATATCATTTACCAAAATATCTAATGTGGGTCATCTTCAATTCAAACATAAAAACAAGATGGGAAAAAAAATTTTATCTAGCACATATTTATTTTCTCTTATAAAATTTCAAAAACAATAGACATTAAAAGAATACTTGTTTAGAAAAAAACTTTTATTGAGATTTTAAACATCCACAGAGGTTAAAAAAAGCTTCACACATCACGGATATAGATTAGCAAGCTTCTTCAGGACATTTAGTAAAAAAGTGGTTTTTTGAGACGTACTTAAGGTGAGGCTCTCATGTTCAAGGTGAAGTACTTCGCTGGGCTACCTGCACCAGACGCACAGGCCGGGGTCAGCGGCAGCATCACCGAGTCCACTTCAGTTCTCCGTGCAACCACATTCAGATGAGCCCACGGCCCAGAGTCCCTCCACACGGTGCACAGGGGCGTGCTCTCCTCGCCTGCGGAGCCGTCCAGGGGCAAGGAGCTCAGGACACAGCGGCCCAGAGGGAAAGCACGGAACCGATGGTGAGGGGTGCCCGGACCGCGCGGTCCAGTTACACCAACCGTGGAACCACGTGGCAAGGGCTTTTGGAGATTCAGGATGGTTCACGACCTCCCGGGCCAGGCTCTGACTACAGTAGGAAAACAGGGGACACGTTTGCTAGAGGCGGCAGGTGGCCAGGCGGAGCAGGGGAGAGCGGAGGCCCGCGGCCGGGAAACCGCAGGGACCCGCCAGCCACCATCAGCTGGCTTGTAGCGCAGCGGGGCTGGCCAGCGGACCAGGGCCTGGCCCTGTTGGGAGCATGCGCACGGAAGGAACCCCACACACACACCCCGCGGCTAGTGGCCCCAGGGCTGTCATGATCTCATCACAACACCATTTGCATTGCGGTGTCCTCTCCCCCTTTCCGCACAGGCGCCACTGGGAAGATGGCAGATGGGAGCATGCGCCAGGGCGGGTATAGACGGGGTGTGACAACGAGCACTTGGGAGAGGGGAGACCACAGAGACCCCTAAACCCACGACACAGCAGCCAGTGGGCTGCTACCACCCGTGGCCAAGGCCGCTCCTCCTCCTGGGGGCTGGACCCTTCCCTTGGGGAGCACGAGGCCGGGGACGGAGTCCACCGGCCCCAGGACACTTGCACTGCTCCTTTGTGGCCCAAGCCAAGGCTGCAGGACACAGACGACCCCGTGCAGCTGTGTCCTTCCCCAACTAACAAGCCAACGCCCGGGGGAAGCGGCTGTGTACACCCAGGGGAGCCCTGAGAACACGGGCGCCCACGCGGCCAGTCTCCGGCGGGGACCACAGCTCGTCTGCTAGAAGCTGCTGATTCTGCTGGAGCCGTCGCGTGTCTGCTTACACAGTCTGTGCATGCTTTCCGCGGTAAAGATGCTCTTACTATGCCACGCGGGCGCTGCCGAAATTGGTATGCATGTGATAAAAGCGAGATGCAGATAAAAATTCAGGGAAAATTTTATCTCGAAAGCCAGTTATGCTGCTATATTGTCACTTTCCTAGAACCAAGATTTATCTTCTGCAAGCAGTACAAATAGCATGGTTTATAGGATTGCTTCCGTAAAACTGCAGATCATCATAGACCACAGACTACCACTTAGTATTCCAAACGTGCAAGACAGTAGATCATAGGCAGAATTTATGAGCTGATAGTGCGGAGAAATTACTGTCCCTGCACAAAATGTAACTCCTAAAATCTTGTAATACTACTGCTATAGCAAAGCTCTATTTTACCAGGTAATATTTTGGTTATGTACCCTAAGTTCATTCTATGATAGTGACAACACATTTTAAAACTTGGCTGTATGTTAATCTTAAATCTCAGGATTTGGGTCAAAATATATTTTTTTCATGAAATTCCAATATGAATTTATTACCTATTTCCTTAACTAAATGTAGAGATTCCTATTGTTAGGAATTCATGATTTCCTCATTACTGTGTATTTCCAGCACTTAGAAGAGTGGTGGCACAAAACAAAAGCAAAAGAAAGAAAGCGAGAGAGAGAGAAGGAGAAAGAGAGAATATGAATTAAGAAGATGCATACCATACCTCTTCTAGCTTAGCATATAAAAACAGGGATGCTAGAAGTTTTAGACCTCATTCAGACTGCTTTTTCAATTGTTTATATGTCTTCCTATGCATAATTTTACTGAGTGCCTACTATGGGTAAAAACACTGTATTAATGACTGTAAGAGTTACTAAAAGGAGTTAGGAAAATAAAGACTTTTCTAGGAAGGCAAAGTACTGCAGAACCTTCCAAAGTAGAGTAAGATACCTCAGAAAAAAAAATGAAAAATTAAAAAATATGATAGCTTTTAACGTTTAGGATCTCAAGAGAAAACAAATCTTCAAATGTTAGACTGTAGAGTAAAAAATTTAACACCTATTGGGCAGATTTAAATAGAAATTAAATCTCATAAGTATGTCACAGATGCTACAGAATCCATATTGGGAGGTAAATCATGATGATTAGGAAATGTGAATGAGATTTATGTCAGTTTCCTTGAGAATAACCCTAAAAGTGATCAAATCATTCATTTATTCATCAGAAACTGAAAAACCTACTTGTGGAAGGCACTGTTCTACATGCTTGGATAGAGCAGTAAACAGACAAAAATATCTGTCCTTATAAAGCTTCCATTTAGTGGAGGGATACAAAGAAAATTAATTCAGTGAAGTGCGTGGAGTATTAGCTGGGGATATAGGCTCTGGAGAAAAATAAAGAAGGAAAGGAGGGGGGGCCGTGACCTGAAACAGTGTGGCCGAGGAAGGCCTCGCTGAGAAGGTGACGTTGGAGCAAAGAGGTCAAAGACAGAAAATGACTTTGTGCAGAATCTGGGGGCGGCAGCCTGGGCAGAGGAAGCAGCAAGAACGAAGCCCCCGGTAGGGAGTATGTTGGTGTGTTCACTGAACAGCCCAGAGGCCAGCACGGCTGGAGCAAACTAAGTGAGGGAGGGAAAAGGGGAGGAAATCAGAGAGCTAAGAAGCCTGACCTTTACCTGTTGGTTGACGGAAGGATTTTGTGACTCCGGATGAGGTAAGAAATCACGAGGGTGTTCCCAAGAGAGTAATGATCTGACCTGACTTATGCTTTAGCCAGAACATTCAGACTGCTTGGTTGAGAACCGACCAGGGAGGGGCGAGGGTAGAAGCAGTCTAGTTAGGTGGCGGCCACACTAGTAATGACATCCGTCAAGGCAGTAGCGGGTGAAGTGGTATGTCTGAATATATTTTGAATATGGAGGCAAGATCATGTTTCTGGTAGCATGGACGCACACGAGGAGAGGTAAGGAGTTAACAGTGATTCCAAGACTTGGCCTTCGTCATAGGAAGGATGGAGTTGTCATTGACTTTCAGGGGAATGACGACTATGGATAGAAGCCAACGTAAAAAGTTCCAAGGGGGAGAGTGAGAATCTTTCTAAAATGTTGCTGATAGTTTATGGAATGATCAAAAACTCATGTTTTTACAGAAAGGGCACTTTAGTGTGAGTTCTCTCATTTACCATATCATTTCTGTAAACTGTTTATTCTTGAAATTGGGGTTTTATTTTTCCTATCTTTAAAAATGGAAATAACACCCACCTCATGTGTTGTAAATACTACTAAATTTCATGTACAGCAGAAAGAGCTCAGTCCTTAGAAATATTTGTTTTCTCTTTCTGTCCTTCATTAGATTTTAAAAGTCTGAATATATAAATACATAAAGTGGTACACTGAAAAGAAAAGTGACCTGATGCTCAGATTTTACATCTAGGAAAATGAGAAGAGCTATTTAGATGAACCCAAAAAGGGTGTCATGAGACTTCCAGATCCAGGATTGCCAGCCTGAGTCCTTAGAGAACAGTCAAGGTCAAAGAGGGAAGGGTAAGCGCTAGAGGCTCACAGATTTTTTTCAGTGAACAATCAGTCTTCTTGAAGTGGAGAGGAGAAGAAAAATGTAACAAAGAAGCAATCTGTGTGGCTAAGGTCACAAGAAGCATCTTAGCAGACACGCTAGAAACTGTGCCTGAATATTATCTGAACAAAAGACAATGCAGCATCTAAACAGAATCTCAGGAGAAAACAAGAGGGAGGGAAGGGTAGGGACCGATACCTGGAGGACGGGAGGACCTGCCTCCCAGCACTGCTGCGCGGGGAGGGTCGGAAAGGACCCAACGTAAGAGCACCTGCTCAGAGAAGGCGTACGCTGGCATCTAATACGGCGCCCGTTTTAGGCTCGTCCAGAATGAGTCCAGGCCATGGCGGGAGGATCCATTTGGGCAGAGTGGGGACAGGAGGGGACACTGAGCATCTCTAGGTTGCACCACATCTGCTGTTTTCTCCCAAAGAGATAGTTGTTTGGGGCGTCTGGGTGGCTCCTGGCCTTGCGCTCAGTGGAGAGTCCGCTTCAGATTCCTTCCCCCCCCACCCCTCCCCACCTGCACACGCACACACTCTCTCTCAAATAAATAAATCTTAAAAAAAGATCGTTGTTTAGATGGGTGTTGCTTATTTATCTTTACTTCCTGAAAAACCTTAAGGAGAATGTATGTGACATGCTAACTGGTATTTACTAATTCTATTTATTGTTTGGATCTCCCCAGACTTCAAAGTTGCTAAAAGTTGATATAAATAAATAACAAGATTCTAACATAAGAAGGAAGGTGGCCAACTATGGTGGTATATGAGTGTATCAACCAGTGGCTTGAGTTAAGCCAAAAAAAAAAAAAAAAAAAAAATCCTGGGTGGAACTGAAGCGGTCACTACCAATTTTAAAACAAAAGACAGGGTGCGCCTGGGTGGCTCAGTCGGTTAAGTGACAGCCTTCGGCTCAGGTCATGATCCTGGGGTCCCGGGATCGAGTCCCGCATCAGGCTCCCTGCTCGGCGGGGAGTCTGCTTCTCCCTCTGACCCTCTTCCCTCTCGTGCTCTCTATCTCTCATTCTCTCTCTCTCAAATAAGTAAGTAAAATCTTTAAAAAAATAAAAATCTTTAAAACAAAAGACATAAAACCTAAGCAGGAACTCATTCCTAAAAAATGAGCATGAACAGTTGCCACTGACACATGGCAGTCCAAGTTTGGTTAGCAGTAAAAGTATGATGTGGACACAGTCAAGAGTCCCCTAAACACGGCTTGTAGTTAAGGGCACTGGGCTTCCTCTGGACGCTGGCCTTGCCCTTGTCTGGCACACTCCGGCCTCTCCTCCCTGATGGGCTGGTCCTACTGCGCTCTCAGCTCGGGCGTCCCTTCCCGGCTCCCCCGTCCGTTAGGGGCTCCCGCTGTTTGCTCCAAGGCAGTGTACTTCCTTCATGGTTTGTACCGTGGTTTATTCTGTGTCTGTCTTTCCCGAGACACTGTATGGGCAGTTCCTTGGAACACACTGTCTATGTGTTTACTATTCTACATGCACAACTTCAGAGAAGGGTTGGAAGCCAAGGCTTTACATGCTTTACATGCTACACTGAATGAAGGTCAGAAATGCCCACACCGTGAGGCAGGAACCATATCAACTTCCTAACCACTGTGTCGCTGGTACTTCCCTCAGAGCCCCCTTCAAGTCGCTGCTCCCAGTACGTCGACTGGATGAATCAGTCAATGCACAAACAGTACCTCCACCCCGGCCAGCCTCCACCTGCACGGAACCCTGTAACAACACTCCCAGCAGCCTGTTCTCGTCTCCCTCTCCGTCAGGCCTCCAAGCGGTGTAAAGCCACAGCTGGACCCGAGTTCTAGCGGCCGCACAGCTGTCTCAGCTGGACGCAGCATCACGGCTTCACACGGTTACCACAGCAGCTCTGTGTCCTCACCGTGCCCTGCCTGTACCCGCACGGCGACATGGCTGCCCCGCACCCCACAAGCTGCTCTGGATTCTCACCTGGGACATACAGGAGGCACCTGTGAATCCCAAACACTAACACTTACCTCAGGAAAGTGCTTATCTCTGTACATTTATAACAACAGATAAATTAACACAGGAAAACAAAACAGTGAAGAAACCACATTCCTAAGTGGTGGCAGAAATGATAAGCACTGCATATGCCCGGTTAGGAGGACGGAAGACAAGCTACAGTCAAGCGCAGAAGTTATCCTCAGGCAGGAGGGTGTTTTCTCATCACAATTAAGGCTAACTGACTATAAAGCTTTTAAGAAATTACATAGTGTAAGTGACAGTGGAAAATTTTTCAGCTGTGATGATTATTTGATACACTTAGTATAAATACTCATGCCAGAAAATTGTAATTCATGTAAAATTGTTTTAAATATTAAATTCAGTATCAACATGTTTATTGTTATATGCACACAATTAAGTGTACTGACACATATATTGCACACATGGTGTAAGAGGCTACCATTTCCAGCTAATAAAGACAGTTCCTGCCCTTGATCAGAAAGAAAAGCAAACAATACTGACAATTCCATGAGCTGATAAATCATCACAGCCGTGCAATTAGAACATACACCGAACTTCAGAGCATTTCGGTTTCCCTAAGTTACTTAGGGACTGGTCGTCCTTCCTCCCTGCCTGCCGCACGCTCCTCCCCCGTTCCGGTGCCCCCTCTATCTTCCGGCATTTACCGCTCATGTGCACGGGCACAGCTGACGGACAGGCAGACAGACAGACGGTCAGAGCCCTTGACTGGTTCTTCTCTACCTGCTAATTTTAATGTCATCTTCAGATCCAGGAATTTTTTTCTCCAATAATCCTACAACCCAGAGGTTAGTCGTATTAGAAGCCAAACAAACCTTCAGTCCTGGCCCCTTTAAAGGAGTCTCATTTGTAGCCGGCAGAGGAGAGATGAAGAGCAGGGTAAGGGGAGAGCCCCCACAGGGAGTGTCTACAGAGCTCAGAACACATGAAATTAAGGACGTGGGGCTAAAGATAAGCCTTCACCAGCAGGTCAGCTCTTTCTTTAGCTCAAAGATGAGAGGGTGGGTTCAGAGAAATCTGTAGGTGGGAGAGAAGGGTCGGACTTCTCAAAGGGTCACATTTCACAGCTTGAATTTTCTCTGTAAAGTAAAACACAAGGTGCTCGGCTAAGGGAAAGGGAGGTGGTGACAGAATGGTTTTCGGGGAAGTAGCGCATGGCTGAAACAGCCAAAGTGGAACACAGGGGCAGGGCCAGCCCCTCCCTCACTGGACCCCATCTGGGGTCGCCAGCAGAGCTCAGCAGCTTGTGTATGGACAGAGACTAACCCAATGCAACACTTTCTAGGAAGGACGAGGCATGAGGGAGAGTGAGACAGGATAATGATTCTGGAAAGGGAATGGCTGAAGTTATGTGCCATGGATTCCAGGCTGGGTTGGGCAGGAAGAGCCTAGAGAGTCTAGTTCAAAGGTGGAGCCGTCATGAGCAATGACAAGGCTGAAGCTGCGGACAGGTACGTGCTTCATCTAGAAGGACTCATGATCACGGAAGTCACGGAAAGGAGGCCGTTTGTGAAGCAGGTGTGACCGCGGAGGACGAAGGGAGAGACTCCACGAAGCCACGCAGGGGACGAGGGACACCGCGCACCCACTAATCAGTACCATTTGCTATTCCTTTCAGAAAATCACTCGAGATCACTCCTTATTCTGTTCAGTTTTCCTGCAAGGTACCTGACTGGTCACTCTGAAGAAACCTGATTTGTTGAAAAAAGAAAAAAGAGAAAAGAGCAGCTCCCTATGGGGACGGCAGGACACGCTCTAAAGTGAACTAGTCACCGTTATGAATCTGTGTCCATTACCAACCATACAATCCACATCTATTAAAGGTGTAGATTCTTCTCTACATTCCCAAAAGTTATGAAGAGCCACAGTGAGTAGAAAAAAACAAAAACAAAATGAGCATTTTAAAAGAATGCCCAGTAAGCACTGAGGACAGCCTGAGAGCGGCATTCTCCCTGGCTGCCAGCAGGACAGCGACCCCGGTGCACACGTCTGCGCCACTGCAGTCACACACTCCATTGCTCAGGGATTGACTCTTACCTGTATCGCAAGGGCCCGAGCTACAAGGCCTCGAAGGTACTGTAAGGGATCTTCTGGGCCTTCCCACTTGCTCTGCCATGCGAGAGGACACTGCAATTTAAATAGGGTCCAAATTAAGTTTACATATATAATATTAAACACAGAAGACCTTTAACATTAGTGTGATGGGGAAAATACTTTGGCATAATCCACATTATGTGTACCATGAATTTATTTCCTTAAGACAATGTCTGTTTTTCTTTGAATAAAATGAATGACAATAAATAACATAATAAAATGAATGATAGAGATAGAATGAATTAATCTGTTTCTCTAAAAGGAGAGTTTCTATAATTTTTCTATTGGTGATAATGTGTTATAAACATCGGGGTGCATGTGCCCCTTCAAATCAGTATTTCTGTATCTTTTGGGTAAATACCTAGTAGTGCACTTGCCGGATGGTAGAGTAGTTCTAAATGTCCATCAACAGATGAATGGATAAAGAAAATGTGGTTCATATATACAATGGAATACTACTCAGCCATCAGAGAGGATGAAATCTTGCCATTTGCACAACATGGCTGGAGCTAGAGGGTATTGTGCTAAGTGAAGTAAGTCAGAGAAAGACAAATACCATATGACTTCACTCATATGTGGAATTTAAGAAACAAACAGATGAACACAGGGGAAGGGGAAAAAAACAGAGAGGGAAGCAAACTGTAAGAGATGCTTAACTATAGAGAGCAAACTGAGGGTTGATGGAGGGAGGTGGGGGAGGGGATGGGCCAGATGGGTGATGGGTATTAAGAAAGGCACTGGTTGTGATGAGCCCTGGGTGTTGTGGGTAAGGGATGAATCATTAAATTCTACACCTGAAACCAATTTTACCATATATGTTAACTAACTAGAATTTAAATAGAAACTTGAAATAAAAAAATATAAGATTTTTTAAAGTAAAATTCTTGAAACAATAAACAAACATAAGCTGGTATATACAAAGTAGCAAACCACTGTTTGCTTAAAACAATATTTAGTTCATAAGGAAATCAAATTAAAATTGACATGTTCATTTTATAAGTGGTAAAGATTTTTTAAAAAAGTCTTGGTTCCTCCAGAACTTCTTCAAACTCTAAATAGAGAAGTATAATAGAAATTTCATCCCCAAAACCACACTGAACTATATGATTAAAAGAAGAAATTTAAAAAATACTCTAAAGTTAAATAAGTAAATAAAACCATTCTAAAAAAGTTATCTTTTAAATACCTGACCTTCTGTTAACTGGTATTCTCTAACAATACATACTTCTTTCCTTCACAATATTCTTTACGTTCATGTTCATCATCATAGTATAACTTTCTATGAGGGTTTGCTGGACTTTCTAAACATTATATAAATATTCAAACTTCTAAAGTGCAATAATAAGGAGAAAACATCAATTTCATACCCCAAAACACTGCCTGATTATATAGTAGAGAAACGACACTGTGGGACATATCAACAATGCATGGAAAACAAAAATTATAAGATAATGGGAATTCAGAGTGTAAAATATCTGGTTTAATCACTTTAGATGTGTAAAGTAAGCTTTCCTCAGAATATGGCAGAAAAGTGTCTGAATGGTGCTTTGAACTGAGACAGGTGTGATTTTCAAACATGACCCCAAAGCGTCCAATGCTTCTCCCACTGAGACCTGAAAAGCACCCCTTTCCTTAAATAAGGGTCCCGTGCATACAGCAGTGGTGACGCTGTGCCAGTTTCCAGGACCTAAGAAATCGGATGCTTGAATTTCCTGTCTTTTGAGACTTTTGATCTTGGAACCCATCCCCCATATCTTGAAGCCCAAGTTTTGGAGAGGCCCCCGTGGAGAGGGACAGAGGCTTCCAGTTCTCCGTCAGCGCTGACCTGCCAGCCACGTGAACAGCTGTGTGGAGGAGACAAGCTATCTGCACCAAACCCTACTCACATTTCAGGTTTCTAAGCTTAAAATAAATGAATTTTTACAATGACATTTTAAGCTGGTAGGTGTTTGTGGAATCTGTTGTATGGCAAGATGACTGATGGGGATTTTGGTGTCTTCCCATTGAGAGATGAGGCCCGTCCTCTCCACCTGAGTTCGAGCTTGGCGACAACTAGAATAAGGCAGACGTGATGTGATGCTGGCTCACATTCGGTGTTCAGGTCTAAGCCTTCACAGATTAGCAGCTTTCCTGTTCTGTTTCCTGGAGTGTATGCTCTTAGATCTAAAATCTAACGTGGTACGGAAGTAAAGGAGCCTGTACAGAGAGACCCGTGTAGGGATGTCCACACAAGGAGCAACCAAGGCCTCTAGCTAGTAATCAGAACCAACTCACCAGCCATGTGACGAGCATCCTGCGGGCAGATCCTCCAGCTGCAAGCTGAGCCGAGACAAGCCTGCCCCACAGATCCAGCCAGAACTCCTTATTCAGGAGCTAACTAACTCTTCTTCTTTTCAACCAGTAAGTTTCAGGGTAGTTAACTAGGTTGCAATACATAACTGACAGGCCAGGTTTTCACATTCTCAATATTATGCTTTCCTGTGGTAGAAAGATAGCTTCTCTTTGCAGTGTTTATTACATAAAATGATACATTACTGCGATGGGGAACCTCTAAGATGTTCCCAATGACCCTGCCACTTGGTGTTGGTGCCCTGGTGAAATCCCCTCACCTTGAGTATCAGCTGGTTCCAGTGACGTGATTCTAATGGAAGAACACCGTGGAAGTGAGGGTGCCACTCTGAGACGAGGTTACAACACACCGTGGCTTCAGCCAGACCCCTCCCTCTCACTCTGTCCCACACTTGCTCTAAGTGAAAGCTGCCAACGCTGTGAGCTTCCGGATGGAGATGTCCACGGAGCGAGGAACTGACATCATCGGTCAACAGTCAGCAGGGACCAGACACCTGCCGGTGGGCTGGGGACAGGCACCTGGTCTAACTGCAGGCCCTGCCCACCAATGAAACCCCAGGGAACTGCAGGAAAGGACCCTGCAGTTCGGTGCTACCACAGCTCTGGAAAACATCTGGTCCGACCCAAAAATGAAAAAGACAATTCTGACAATGAAAAAGAATGCACATGCACACTTACGTTTAAGGCATCATTACTTACAACCAAGTCATGGAAGGAACCCATGTGCCCATCGACAGATGATGGGTAAGGAATATGCAACACACACACACACACACTCACTCACTCTAGAATATTACTCCATCTTGAAAAAGAAGGAACCTATCTGGGGCAATATGGGTGAACCTAGAGGCTATTATACTAAGTGAAGTAAATCAGAGAAAGACAACTGTACGATTTTACCTCTATGTGGAATCTCAAAAACAACGAACCGAAGAAAACAGAAACAGACCCATAAATACAGAGAACAAGCAGATGGTTGCCAGAGGAGAGGAGGGGAAGGGGATTAAAAGGTACAATCTTACCGTTACAAAATAAATAAGACGGGATGCAAAGTACAGAATAAGGAACATAACTAATATGGTAACAACTCTGGATGCGGACAGGTGGTAGCTGCATTCATCTTGGTGGCCACTTCCTAGTACATATAAATGACGATCACTACATTGTACCTATGAAACTAGACTGTGTGTCAAGTACAGTTCAGCCAAAGTATCAAGAATGTGTTACATATCATGTTTGGGAGTTTATATAAAAATGATTTAACCAAGGAAGTCTTAGGAAAGGTGCTACGTTCTGAGAGTTGTGCTGGATTTCAACAAAGGCAGAAAGAACTGGAGGGGGTGTTTTAAGCGAACACTGGCTGGATGCTAACTCTGTGCGAGCACTGAGGGCCTGGGAAGCACCATACCATGTGCTCCTCACAGTAATCCTCCGGGAGCAAGGGCTGCTTTCGCTGCCATGGTACAGAGGCCGAATGGGACACAGGGAGAGAAGAGCCTGCCCAGAATCAAGGAGCACGTGAAGGCCACACGTGTGGCCCCAGGCAGCCTCACTCCAGAGTCTGTCAGCATCGGTACCAGCTGTGAGGTATCTTACCTTCCCATCGTGTTTCACGCACATTACACCATGTGAGGTTCAATGCAAGACAATTAGGAATTAGGAATTAAAATTATAATAATGGGGAAACTAAGGCTTAGAATAGGTTAACTTATCAGTGTTTTTAACTAAATGTTACAGAGCTGGAGCCCAAGTCTAACCCTAAACAGAACCTCTTTCTGCTACCCATCCTTTTCATAAGAGATGTCATAGGAGGTCCACTGCTCACTTCCTTCCCTCTCTTTCAAGCATCAATTAAGCACATGGTTATTCAGCAAGCTTATGTTAAATAGCTGCTATTTGGCAATCATTTGTTAGGTGCTCTGGATACAAAACGACAACACAAACCCTGTTCCTAACAACTTGTGTGAGAAGGCAGAGGGAAAGAGACAAAAGAAAGGACACTGCAGTTGGCACAGTAAGTTCCCTGATAACGACAAGAGCAGTGCTCGTTATACACAGAGCCCGTGTCCACCAAATCCACACTCCGCACGAGGGCGAAAGTCAGGGAAGGCCTTCTGGTGGAAATAACACCCGAGGTAAATCTCAAGGGATAAACAGTCTACACTCCGGGAGAGAAAGACAGTGGGAAAAGGGAGGACAGTTAATGAGGGAAACGTTAATTAAGTAAGGACCAGACCAGGAAGCTTTTTGGAGTCTATACTAAGGAGTCTGATCAGGAAAGCAATGATAAGACCAAATTAAACTTGAACCGGGCATGTGACACAATCGGCTTTGACTGTAGAGACATTCCCCAGTAGACACAGGAGAAGTGGCATTCGGGGATGGATGCAGTGGCAGGAAGGGAGTTAGGAAGCTGCTGCACTTTGAGAGGCAGGAGCCAGTGAGGATCTCCATGGGAATGAGAGGAAAAGGGTCCTGACAGCAAACACGTCTGCAGTCGGCGGCATGGATGGGGCAGGCACTGTTCTGAGCATGGCACTTCCATGCACACCTCTACCCTTCAAAACAACCCTCTGAGGGAGGCATAATCATGAGCCAGGTTACAAACACTTAGAAACCGAGGGAAGGAAAGTTTAAGTGACCTGAACAAGAAAGCACTGTAGTGTAATCTTGGATATTTTCATTTCTACTCTATAATTCCAGTGTTTATTATTACGTGAACTTTAAACACAGCGCCACTTTTAGTGACTCGTTTTCCTCTTCTGTTGAATATTGTAGTTGTTTATCACACTGCCAAACACCACCACTGCACTCAGAAGAGCCATGTGCTGATGTTCACCTAGGGGGGTGATAATGGTAATCCATGACGTGCACCTGCTGAAGTTACAAGAGATGTCTGGACAGCTTCGTGGGACACAAGTTTACTGTAGCTCCCGAAACTGGGAGCAGCCTTGTAACCACTATTTATTTCAAGTACGAGAAGTTGCAATGAGATGTTATAGTGTAAAAAAGGATTCAGTTTAAAATTTTTTTTTGAAAAAGGGGGAAAGAAAAAGAAAAAAACGTAGTTCACTCTAATTCCTTTTGTGGATGAAGTGCTTGACAATAGGTAGAGTTTACAACTTATCACTAACTCCTACACTAGCCATAATTTACAACTTTATAATAGGTTCCAATTTAATATTACTAAGACCTTTGCTTAGCTACCAAGATTTTACTTTTCTTATCAATATAGAAAAAGAGTTTGTAGAACAGCACCAGAACTAAGGACTTTCAGGTCCGAGGGATGTATCTAATGGAATTACTCTCTTAAATATAAACACCATTGTTAAAAGTCGCTACATTGGGAGCCAGGGAGATGCTGCAGGAGGAGATCTGGAGCTCACCTCCCCCACAGATACACTAAGGCAACAAATACATGTAATGCAACTGATTCTGAAAACGACCTGAGACTGGCAGAGCAGACTGCCACAACTGAACACATAAAGAGGCCACATCAACGAGGTTAGGAAGAACACATGTGCAAAATCAGGAACCAGGCCCCCCCCCGCACCCCCCCCCCGCGGTGACCCAGAAGCAGGAGAGATATAAATCCCAGGCACAGAAGACTGATGGGATCAAGCCCCTCAAGGAGCATCCCCAGCCGGGGGTACTTGCACCAAGGAGAAATACCCCCACAACGTCGGCTTGCAAAGTCACCGGTGCCTAACTGTGGGAGAGCCAGAGGGCAACAGGAAATGGGGTCTCCACTCCCGAAGGACCCGTACTCTCTGTCTCTTAGCCTGAGACCCAGCACAGAAGCAGCGGTTTCCAAAGTGCCTGGGGTTTATTTATGGACTAATTTTGGGACATGTGCTGGAGGGGCAGGGATCTGGAGAAGCTTTCTCAAGAAATGGGAGTGCAGGTGGGCACTGTTTCTGTCACCCTCCTTGGGCCCAGCTGGCCACAGGCTTCTCTCCATTTACTGTGCCAGCACCGCTTCTTCACCCATGTGCTCCATTATGGGCCCACCCCACCCAACTCAGCTGCCCTGGCAGGTGCCACTCCGAAGTGTATCTTGCCCGACCACACCCAGGGAGTAGCCCTGGCAGGAAGTGGCACCCCTCCAGTGACTTCTGCCCTGGGGAGGTGAGGAGCCAGCAGGAGCTACAGCTGAGCCTCCCACTCAGCTGCGTGGGAAGTTCCCCCACCCACCAGTGTGACCACAGTTCCTACAGGTACGCCTCAGCCAACTGTGCCTAGGGCAAGACCTGCCCACGTGTGACGGTCACTGCAGAGAGCTGAACTGAGGGCCAGCACAGCCCATGCACCACAGGAGAAGGCCTGCAGCCCACACTGGGGACACTGGGGAGCCTGGCTCTGGTGACCAGTGGGGAATGAGCTAGCGGGCACCACAGGACACCTTCTGCATAAGCCCACTACTTTCAAGACCAGGACACATAGCAGGCCTGTACACTACATAGTCACAAACACAGAGAGTTAAAGAAAATAGACAGAAGAATAAGATCCAAGTGGGGAAAGAATAAGACAAAACCCTCGAAAAAGAGGTACATGAAACAGAGTTAAGCAATCTGCCCGACACAGAGTTCAAAGTAATGGTCATAAAGATACTCACCAGACTGAAGAGAAGAGTGAAAGAACTCAGTGAAAACTTCAACAAAGAAAATAGAAAATATAAAAACGAACCAGTCAGACCTGAAGAATGCAATAACTAAAGCACACTAGAGGGATCATCCACACAGGAGGCAGAATGGATTAGTGATATGCAGACAGGGTGGTGCAAAGCAAACAGGGTGAACAGCAAAAAATAAATAAATAAATAAATAAAAAGAACAAGAAAAAATAAGGACCAGTTAAGGATATCTACAACAACATCAGGAGTCATAATATTCACAATACAGGTGTCCCAAAAGAAGAGAGAAAGGGAAGAAAACGGACTTTGAGAAATAATAGCTGAAAACTTCCCTAACCTGGGAAGGAAACAGACATCCAGGTCCAGGAAGCACAGAGAGCCCCTAAAGCAATGAACCCAAGGAGGTCCACACCAAGACACATAATAATTAAAATGCCAAAAATGATGGAGAGAGAATCTTGAAAGCAGCATGAGGAAAGCAACTAGTTACATACAAAGGCATTCATACAAGGCTATGGTTTGATTTTTTAACAGAAACTTTACAGACTAGAAGGGAGTAGTAAGATATATTCAAAGTGCTGAGAGGAAAAACCTGCAGCCAAAAATACTCTACCTGGGAAGATTATCATTCAGAATTAGAGGAGAAATAGAGTTTCTCAGACAGACAAAAGCTAAAGGAGTTTACCACCACCAACCAGGCCTTACAAAAAATGTTCAAGAAACTTCTTTACGTAGAAAATTGTGAAATGGAAAAATTTCACTGGTAAAAGCAAACTTACAGTAAAGGTAATAAATTAATCACTTATAAAGCCAGTTTGAAGGTTAAAAGACAAATGTAATAAAATCAACTATCTATAAAAATTAGTGAAAGGACACACAATATGAAAAGATATAAATTATGACATATACGTAAAATGTAGAGAGGGTTGTAAAATGTACTGCTTTTACAAGGTGTTCAAACTTAAGTGACCATCAACTTAATATATATTGCTATTCATATAGGATATTACACATCAACCCAATGGTAACCACAAACCAAAAGCATAAAAGAGATGCACAAAAATGAAAGAGAAATAAATCCAAGCCTTACACTAAAGAAAGTCATGAATCAAAAGGAAAGAGGAAAGAGAGAAGAAAGGAACAGAGTAAGAACTACAAAAACAATCAGAAAACAGCCAACAAAATAGCAGTAAGTACAAAACTGTACATAATTACTTAAAATGTAAATGGACTAAATGCTCCATTCAAGAGACATAGGGTGTCAGAATGTATAAAAAACAAGACCCATCTATACGCTGTACACAAGAGACTCATTCCAGACTTTACGACACACACAGACTGAAAGCGAAAGGATGGAAGAAGATATACATGATGCAAACAGAATGAAAGAAAGGGCAGCAATACTTTCATCATACACAATACACGTCAAAACAAAGACTGTAAGAAAAGACAAAGAAGGGTATTGCGTAATGATAAAAGGATTAATCCAACAAGAAAACATAAAACTTGTAAACAACTTTACACCCAGACAGGGGCACCTAAATACATAAAGGAACTATTAACAGACACAGAGGGAGACACTGACAGTAATAGGGACTTTAACACACTACTTACATCAATGGACAGATCATCCAGGTAGAAAATCAATAAAGGAACACTGGCCTTGAACAACATATTAGGTCAGATGGATTTAATAGACACAGACAGAGCTTTCCATTCGAAAACGGAATATACCTACTTTCCAAGTGCACATGGAGCATCCTCCAAAACAGATCACATGTTATGCCACAAAACAAGTCTCAATACGTTAAAAAAGCTGGAATCATGTCAAGCATCTTTTCCAATCACAATGGTATGAAACTAGAAATCACAAGAAAAACACCCTGAAAACCACACACATGTGGAAGCTAAACAACATGCTACTAAACAACCAAGGGGTCAATGAAGAAATAAAGAGGAGATCAAATACCTGGAGACAAATCAAAGTGTAAGCACCATGATCCAAAATCTCTGAGACACAGCAAAAGCAGTTTCTAAGAGGCAAGTTTATAGTGATAAAGGCCTCCTTCAAGAAATAATAGAAATCCCAAACAACCTAACCTTATACCTAAAGGAACAAGAAAAACAACAAACATAACCCAAAGTTAGTGGAAGGAAAGAAATAATAAAGATCAGAGGGGAATAAATGAAACAGAGATTTAAAAAAAAAAACAGAAAAGATCAATAAAATTAAGAGCTTGTTCTTTAAAAAGATTAACAAAATTGATAAACTGTTAGCCTGACTCATCAAGGAAAAAAAAAACTCCAGACATTACTCAAATACATATTATCACAAATGAATGAGTAGAAGTTGCATCCTATGCCACAGCAATACAAAGGAGTATAAGAGACTACTCCAAAAAACCTACATGCCAACAAATTGGACAACCTAGAAGAAATAAATTCCTAGAAACATACATTTTCTATGACTGAATCAGGAAGAAATAGAAAATCTCAACAGACTGCTAACTAGTAACACAACTGAATCAGCAATCAAAAACCTCCCAACAAAAGTCCAGGACCAGACGGCTTCACAGGTGGATTTTATCGAACATTTAAAAAAGAGTTAACACTGAATATTCTCAAACTACTCTAAAAAATAGAAGAGGAAAGAATGCTTCCAAATTTATTCTATGAGGCCAGCCTAAACCACAGAAAAAGGAAAAGAAAGAAAAGAAAGAAAAGAAAAGAAAAGAAAAAAGAAAGGAAAGGAAAGGAAAGGAAAGGAAAGGAAAGGAAAGGAAAGGAAAGGAAAGGAAAGGAAAGGAAAGGAAAGGAAAGGAAAGGAAAGGAAAGGAAAGGAAAGGAAAGGAAAGGAAAGGAAAGGAAAGGAAAGGAAAGGAAAGGAAAGGAAAGGAAAGGAAAGGAAAGGAAAGGAAAGGAAAGGAAAGGAAAGGAAAGGAAAGGAAAAAGGAAAGGAAAGGAAAAAAAAAGAAAAGAAAAGAAAAGAAAAGAAAAAGACGAATGAAACTGGAGGGGGAGACAAGCCATAAGAGACTCTTAATCTCAGGAAACCAACTGAGGGTTGCTGGAGCGGTGGGGGGTGGGAGGGATGGGGTGCCTGGGTGATAGACATTGGGGAGGGTATGTGCTATGGTGAGCGCTGTGAATTGTGTAAGACTGTTGAATCACAGACCTGTACTTCTGAAACAAATAATACATTATATATTAAAAAAAAAAAGATAGTAAGGGAAAAATGAAGGGGGGGAATTGGAGGGGGAGATGAACCATGAGAGACTGTGGACTCTGAGAAACAAACTGCAGGTTCTAGTGGGGAGGGGGTGGGGGGATGGGTTAGCCTGGTGATGGGTATTAAGGAGGGCACGTTCTGCGTGGAGCACTGGGTGTTATGCACAAACCATGAATCATGGAACACTACATCAAAAACTAATGATGCAATATATGGTGATTAACATAATAAAATTTAAAAAATAGAAAGAAGAGAAAGGAAAAAAAGAAGAGAAAAGAAAAGGAAAAGAAAAAGAAAAAAAAGAGAAGAGAAAAAATACAGGCCAATATCACTGGTGAACATAGATGCAAAAATCTTCAACAAAATATTAGCAAACCAAATTCAACAATACATTAAAATAATCATTCACCAAGATCAAAATGGGATTCTTCCCAGGATGCAAGGATGGTTCAATATCCACCTACCAATCAACTTATCTTAACTACTTCTAATTTCTTCCCTAAAACTACTCTGTACCCATGTATCCACTTCTCAATTTCCCCATGAACAAAGGATGATTTTTATTTTATTTTAGTCTTTAATTTCTTTCAGTGATGTTCTGCAGTTTTCAACATACAAGTCTTGCTCTTTTTCCTTTACATTTATTCCCATGTTTTTACTTGTTTCAATACAACTGTAAGTGGAGTTGCTCTCTTAATTTCATTCTGGATACTCTAAATGCTATGAACTAGCATTCACTACTACTGTACAGAAATGCAACTGACTTCTATATATTGATATTCTTATTGTAACTTTAATATTCATTTTCCTAATGAATGATGATACTAAGCATTTTTTTTAATGTTTTTATTTATGTAAGTAATCCCTACAGCCAACATGGGGCTTGAACTCACGACCCCAAGATCAAGAGTCACATGCTCTACTGACTAAGCCAGCTGGGCACACCCCTGATACTGAGCATTTTTTCATGTGCTTGTCATCTGTATATCTTATTTTTTGATTAAGTATAATTAACACAGTTTTATCTTAGTTGCAGGTGTACAATATGATTCAACACACCTGTCAGATGGCTACAATCAAAAACACAAGGAATAACAAGTGTTGGCGAGGATGTGGAGAAAAAGGAACCCCTGTGCACCGTTGGTGGGAATGCAAACCGGTGCAGCCACTGTGGAAAACAGTATGGAGGCTCTTTAAAAAATGAAAAATAAAATTAACATATAATCCAATAATTCCACTACCAGGCATTTACCCAAAGATGATGAAAACACGAATTTTAAAAGACAGATGCACCCCTATGTTTACTGCAGCATTATCTGCAGTAGCCAAGAAAAAGGAAGCAGCCCAAGTGTCCATCCACAGATAAAGAAAATGTGCTATATGTATACCTTTTTGATAAAGTGTCCATTCAGGTATTCTTTTTTTTAATTTGGAATGCTTAACTTCTCATTAATGAGTTGTACTTAAAAAAAATTTCTAGATAAATGTTCCTTTATTGGGTCTAGCTAATCTTTCTCCTGTCTGTGGCTAACTTTTTATATTCAAAATCGTATAATCAATTTGGGGATGATTTTTATATATGTTTGGAGATACAGGTGAAGGATTTTAATTAATTTTTTTTGGCTTTGGCTCTTCAATTGTTCCAGTACTGTCTATTACAGAGGTTTTCCTTTCACTCTTTAATTTCCATAGCATATTTGGTGAAAATCAATTGATCATACATCAGTGAGTCTTTCCCTAGACACTTTGTTCCATTCCACTGAGCTATATATTAGACTTTTGTCTAATGCCTTTTCTGTGTCTACTGAGATAATCATGTAATTTTTACTAGTCTATTAAAATGATAACTTTTTTTAATTCAACCTAATTTATATTCCTAGAATAAACCCCACTTAGTCAAAATGCATTATCCACTTCTATATTTTGTTGAACTTAATTTGCTAGTATCTTGTTAAGAAGTTCTGGGTCTATGTTGAAGAAGGTAATTTATCTATAGATTTCCTTTATTATGATGTCTTTGTTAGCTTTTGCTATCAGGCGATGCTGGTCTCAGGAAGTTCAGGGAAGTTCCTGCCTCTTCTATTTTCTGGAAGAGTTTACAGAGAGTGGGTATTATTTCTTCCTTAAATATTAATTAGATTTCAGCAGTGAATTCTAGGAGCTCTCTTTGTGGGAAAGTTAGTAACAAATTCAAATTCTTTAATAGATAGAGAGTATAGGCTATAGACTATTTCTTCTTGAATGAGCTTTGGTAGTTTGTATCTTTCAAGGAATTCATACACATTTCATCTAAGTTGTTGAATTTATAAGCATAAAGCTGTTAAAAATATTCCATTATGCTTTTAATGTCCATAGAAACGGTAGTGATGTCTCTTATCTTATTCCTGATACTGGTAACTTCACACTTCTCTATTTCTTCATCTTTCTTTTCACTATTTAAGTAAAGGCTGTATTTCCATCTTATGTCCTATTATTGGCTCATTACACATACCTCTGTGGTATTTTAATTTTATTTTTATTGGTTGCTCTAGGATTTATAGTACACATCTTTAACTTACTACAGTCTACCTTCAAAAAACAACAGCTATTAAGTGATATTAATAAAACTCCAAATAATATTAATAAAACTTCCATATAGCACAAAGGTCTTACAACACTATAATTCCATTTCTACTTGCTAAATGAATAGAAAAGGGCAAGGGGAAGAATAAATTCCGGAGTTAAAAATCTCTGCTAAAAAAAAAAAAAAAGTATATATTCTCTTATCATGAACATTAACAGTATTAAATTAGGGATACTGAAGGAGAATTCCAAGATACTAGAGATTCTGGATATATGCAGGCCCCTTCGTACTGACATAAATCAACAGGAACTGATTTCCATTTGTAAGTGTATCTAATAAAATTCAGATTTCAGTGAAGCTAGAGACAAAGAGGTGGGGGAGTTCCATCCCAGTATGTGATAAGCCTTTGGAGATGAGTATGTGGAGTTCAGCGTTCACAAAGCTGCTAAGTGCCTCTTGTAACAAAGACTACCCTACAACTGCATGATAGAATTAAATTACTCAGTGATAGAGGAAGTAGGGAGAACACTGATGTAGGAAACACAACACCAGCACTGCAGTATGGGCTCTGCCACTTTATGGGATATTTTCTGATCTAAGTGAAGGGGCATGATGAGAGCAGAGCACAGAAGTGCTCTCACCTGGTAAAGTGTTACATAAAACATAAGGTATTTATTCTAATGGAAAAATGCAAATCACTCACCATTAATAATTTCATTAGGTAAGAGAGCTGATGACTTTTTAAAGCACTATTTGCACAAAGGTAGATAAATTTTACAAGAGGGACCATTTAAGGAAAGTTGGGGGTCTCCCCAGACATTTCATAAGAATGAGCATCTTTTCTTTTCCCGCAGATTTAGAGACCAACGATGGAGGTGGTCACAGATACTGACGAGTGGAGTGGGGGTGCTGAAAGGTGATGTGGCAGGTGCTTCTGCCAGTTTTTATGGGAATTCTGACTACACGATGCATTTCTAAACCTTGGCCTGCATCAGAACCATCTCAAGGGACTGATAAAATGCAGACTGCAGGGGAACACAGAGTTTGATTCACACAGTCAGTCAAGAATTCACACCACCAAGTTCTCAGGTGATGTGGATGTTCCTGGTCTGCAGACCACACTTCGAAAACCACTGCTAGAAAGAAGACCATGGCAGAGAAAGGAGTGAAAGGAAAAAACTGTCCAGCAGAGGAGATCCTAACTCTTAGACATCCTGAAGCTATACAGTAAAGCTCTATATGTATGTATGTGCATATCTGAACAGAAGGCATCGCTCAGCAAAAAAGATGAAATGATTTTGTATTTTATCTTTTCAATTTTTATTCATTTAAATTATAATTTAAAGCCCATGTCCTAATATGTAAAAGAAGAGTCATAATATTTAACAGTACTGTTCTCTTTAACAAATTATAAATATTGTGACTTTTTACAAAAAAAAGTTTTCGTAGATTACCAGAAGCTGTCAAAGAAATAAAAAAGTTGTAATTCTCTCTAAGAAAATTCTTACTCCAATCATGTCAACACAGTAAGAAAATGTCAAGTACTGAACTATCTCCTAAATTACATTAAATCATATCACTTAATACAAAACTTGTCACATTCAAATGTAATAAAACATTAAATTTTTATCTTGAAATAAATGGGATAGTACTGGATTCACAATTTTTGGTAAAACTCATTGGAAAGTAAATGTCAGAAACTATTTTATGGATCTTGTCTTGGTGAAGGTCAGCCCAGTCTCATCTGAGTCTCATCAGACACCAGGAAACATCTCTAGAGACATTCTCTGTGATATAAGGTAAATGTGCTTTGCAAAACATGCTTTCATCCTTGGAAAGAATTTTAACCAATTTGTTTTCATGCAAATTATAAAAATATTTTAAAAATAGTGATATTTTAGAGGCTGTATTTCTCAATTCAAAGTGTAATACATAGGGACAACCTGGGTGGCTCAGTTGGTTAAGCGTCTGCCTTCGGCTCAGGTCATGGTCCCAGGGTCCTGGGATCGAGCCCCGCGTCGGGCTCCCTGCTTCGCGGGGAGTCTGCTTCTCCCTCTGCCTGCAGCTTGCCCTGCCCTACTTGTGCTCTGTCCTTCTGACAAATAAATTTTTAAAAAAAAGTGTAATACATAAAACTTAATTTAATACATTAAAAATGAGATTGTCTACATCCTCAACACACTGTAATTAAGAAGTCGTCAGGCCCTGGTGCTATGCCAAATACAGAAACACTGGGGAGAACTTACTGAGTCAGGGGAAGAGAAAGAGGCACTATCAAGAATTAAAAATCTATGACTTCTTTATAAAACGCCATTCCTTGGTTTTACTCATGGAAAATGTTTCATATAATAAAGCCAATTTAACTCTTTATCTTTCACTATGGTCTAATAAGCCACATTACAAAACCATTATAAAAAAATGATTTCTTCATTTTTTTCAAGTGTTTATGCCAAAGATCACCCAAATGGTTTACAGCAGAAGCAAAACAAGAAGCCAGGTCTGCTGATGACTTTTTCTATTTTTCATTAATATCACATACAACCCTCTTGAGTCACCCTATTCCACACCCTAACCAGCTCTTACTGAGATGAGTAAACAGTAACCTACACTTTATCCCTACTTGTATAAACTAGTTTTGCACAATGTTACCAGTCAACTGCTCCAAAAGCCGCTTTTAGCCTAATAAAGTTCTCCTGAAGTAACAATAACAAAAGCAACTATCATTTAAAGGATGCTTGCTTTGTACCAAGCACTTTCCCTATGATTTAATTTAATTTTCATACCAATCCCATAGGGTAGGTATCTTTATTATCCTCATTTTACAAAGGAGAAAAGTAATGTTTGGAGAGGTTTAGCGGACCCACCCAAGTCACACAGCTACAAGTGGCAGACAGACCTGTTCCATGGGCCACTTTCTTGGCCTTTTGTGACATTATTTCTACATGAAAATATTCTTATTGCCTATGGCATTTAATCCAAACACCCTTTCTTTGGCTGTAGAAACCTCAAAATCGGATCTAGGCTGAGTTTGCTACGGTCAGTGTGTGCAAGTTCCCCCAAACTTGCTCCCCTCCCTCTACACTCGCCGTGCTCTATCGGTGTCTCCTCCTAGACCTCGCTCAGCTGTCAGTAAACGTAATTCCAGACATTTTGCCCTTAGCGTAAAGTTGGATTTTAAGGAAATACATTCTCATGGAAATGTATCTTTTGGTAAATTTAAATCATTTCTATTTATAATGGCAGCAGACCCGCCTAGGTTCCTGACTCTACAAGTCCTCCCTGCGTGACTGGGGTTAAGTGACTGAGCGCCACTCTGCCTCAGGCCCCGGCCAGTAGAATAAGGGTAACAGGAGCACCAACGTGTATGTGGTGCTTACATGAGCTAACCAGTGTAAGCTCTTCAGAGCTCTTACAATCCTTTCTCAGTTTCCTTGAAATGCCCAAGGAGCTTTCATGACAGATAAAATATCTACTTTAAATTAAAAAGAAGCCACATACAGCTTACAGGATATACTACTACTACGGTATTTTGAATATCGTCGATTCAAATAGTCATCTCTCTACAAAGAAAAGCCATTTAAATGCAGTACACAACACAAAGCAGAGATTTCCTTTCCAAGGTAAAGGGAAAAAGGAACGTAAGGTTGCCAGAGTATGCCTTTTTGTCTATGCAGAAAAGGAATGGATACTGCAGTGGACTGAAAGTTTGTGTCCTCCCCCAAATCCATATGCTGAAACCTTAATCCCCTAGGTGATGATATTTGGAGACGAGGCTTTGGGGAGGTAATAAGTCATAAGGGTGGAGCAATCATGATGGGATTAATGCCCTCCTAAGACCCAGGAGAGAGGTTGATTCCTCTCTCTTTCCTCTGTGCTACGTGAGAACACAGCAAAAAGATGGCCATGAGCAAACCAGGAAGCAGGCCTCATCAGACACCAGATCTACCAGCAATTTGATGTTGAGAACTATGAGAAATAAATGTTTATTGTTTAAGCCACCCACTGTGTGGGAATTTGTTACAGCAGCCTGAACTAAAAAAGAAATCTTTTTATGTAAGATATAGGAACTTCCAGGAAGATGACCTTTTATGCAGAAGACTTTAAGTTGACCATCAGTTTTCTATTTTGAGGGTAAACACTATTGGGGGCAGGGGGAAAACAAAACTTTTTTCTTTCTAAATTCCTATGGGACCCTAGTGAAATCTTTTCCAGATGCCAAGTTCTGTAAGGTGTGTATTTTCCAAATAACTAAAGTAAATATATGTCAGATACTCCCATTTTTTTTGTTTCTAGCCAATAGATCTATAATACATGGATTTTACTGATATTGAAAATGGTTTAATTGGGTGTCTGGGTGGCTCAGTCAGTGAAGCGTCTGCCTTCAGCTCAGGTCCATGATCTCAGGGTCCTGGGATCGATTCCCACATCCATGTTGGGCTCACTGCTCAGCGGGGTGTCTGCTTCTCTCTCCTCCTCTCCCCCTCCCCACCGCTCATGCTCTCTCTCACACTCTCTAATAGTAAAATCTTAAAAAAAAATAAAATGGCTCAATTATTCAGCAAGAGACGTGGATTTCCCTTTCTTCTGCTAAAAGCACCTTGATTCTCCACTGGGTAACCATCCTTCCCTTACTTGGGAGTGTACCACATTACAGATGGAGCTGAGGTCATCCTAGCTGCTGGTATACATATTCAGCTGAAGCTCTAGCCAATGAGAACTTTGCAAATCCTGAACAGAGAATGGTAAAGGGGCTAGGCATCAAACACAATCCAATCAGTTTGGATTAAAGCTAATCCCAAGATTTTTGCCTGAGTTACCAGGAAAAAGGTATTCTTTGTGTTGCTCAGAATGCCAGGATACCATCATGTATAGACGACCTGCCCCAAAGTGAAATCAACATGGAGGCTGCATATATAGACACATACAAACATACACATACACATATACAGTAAGCATGCATTAAGTGTGTATATATATGCACTCACTCACAACATGACTGGACAGGTAGACAAATAACACAAGCTAAGATCCAAATGACGATCTGAAGCTCTTGCATCAAGCTGACGTAATGCGGGCTTCCCTTGGATCCTTCCATTATATCAGCCAATTAATTCCTATCTGGCTAAGGTAGTTTAACTTGGGTTTTCTGTTACTGTTAACTGTAAGACTTGACACATGTATACATAACGAAAGAGTCATTTATAATAATGAAATAAAAACACATATATTTAATTTTGGCTTACCTTTTGGTTTAATAAAGCACTTGCCAATTTCTGTACTTCTGAACTCAGTAAGGTAGTTCCTCTGATGACTTTGCTGAGAGCGGCAAGAGATTGATGAATACTTTGGACTAAGCGAACGGCATTAAATTGTTCCAGAATGATGAATGACAATATTGGAGATTCTTGTCGATCATTAGGAGGAGACACCTTCTGATGAATCAGGTTTGAATTCTAGAAGAATAATATGTCAGGTCATACTTAACTGAAAAGCAGCACAGATCACTGACACTGAATACTTCAAAACTTATTAAAATTCCTTGCTGTCCCACTCCGTTTTGTAATACTGTTGTTTTACAGTGGCCAAGTTTATTAAACCTGTGAATACACAGGAAGGGAATTCTTGGAGTTCACCACCATCTGAAGTGGTACGGGGGTGGGAACAGAGAACGGGGGAGCCACGCTGAGGAGCAGCAGTCAACACAGCAGGAGAGTTGCGAAGAAAGGATCTCTCTAAGCCAATGCAAAGACAGAACGCTACACCGAGAATAAGAGAAGAAAATGTGGCTTTGAAGTAAAAGGTGGTTATTTAATTCAATGTGAAAATTCCCTGTATGTGTATTACAGAACCACACTATGCATCTTATACTCAGGATCAGTGAATATTACATCTTCATGTTTATTTCTCCTTCTACACTTTAAAAGAGATTCTGACACATGGATTTCTAGGATTTCTCAAATTAGTAGGAAAA
Source organism: Eumetopias jubatus (assembly GCF_037043125.1). NCBI lineage: Eukaryota > Metazoa > Chordata > Mammalia > Carnivora > Otariidae > Eumetopias > Eumetopias jubatus. The sequence continues at coordinate 112,303,079 of NW_028274819.1, forward strand.
ACTCAAGGAACAGGAGTTGTAGCTAAAGAGCTTATATGGTTAAGAAGAAAAAAATTACCTTCAATAATATTCTAAAAGTGCCAAAATACAATCAAGAGATAAATGTGGGAAGTCCTCTTCTCTTAGCTAGTATACGTCATCCTAACTTTACATATATCCTGCTCACAAGCCTGGTCAGGGATCCCTTCTCTTTGCTCTAATGGTTGTCACATTCATACATCCATGTCTTTTTCATCTATTTAGCATGATAAATAATTTAATGACATGATGATCTAGTGTGACTACTGCCATTAAATAAATTTTATTAGCTTAAGATTATTCCTGAAGACTGATTTGGATTAAGACCTCAAATTTAAGCATGTTTATTTCTATTTTGCTATATAGGCATACCTCAGAGATATTGCACGTTCGATTCCTCACAACCACAATAAAGCAAATATTACAATAAACCAAGTCAAATGAATTTTTTGGTTCCCAGCGCCTATAAAAGTTATGTTTATGCTATTCCATAGTCTCTTAATTGTGCAATAGCATTGTCTCAAAAAAACAAAATTTATACACCTTGATTAAAAAATATTTGTTAAATTTGCTAACATCATCTGAGCTTGCAGTGAGCCATCACCTCTCTGCTGGTGGAGGGTCTTGCCTCAGTGCTGAGGGCTGCCGACTCATCGGGGCGGCGGCAGGTGAAGGCTGGGGCGGCCGCGACAAGTTCTCAAGACAACAATATGGTTTGCTGCGCGGATCCACTCTTCCTGTCAGGAACGAGTTCTCTGCAGCGCAGGAGGCTGTTTGCTAGCATTTTACCCACAGTAGAACTTCTTTCCAAACTGGAGTCCATCCTCTCAAACCCTCTGCTGCTTTATCACCAAAGCTGACGTAACATTCTGAGTCCTTTGCTGTCACTTCAACAAATCTTCACAGCACCTTCACCAGGAGATTCCATCCCAAGAAACCACTGTCTTTGCTCATCCACGAGAAGCAACTCCTCATCCGTTCAAGTTTGATCACGAGATGGCAGCAGATCAGCCCCAACTTCAGGCTCCACTTCGGAACCGGGTTCTCTTGCTGTTTCCACCCCGTCGGCAGCGACTTCCTCCCCTAACACGTTGAACCCCTTCAAAATCATCCATGAGGTTTGGAATCAACATCATCCCAAATTCCTGTCCATGTTGATATTGTGATTTATATTTGGTATCTCATGAATCACAATGTTCTTAATGGCATCTACAATGGTGAGTCCCTTCCATTTACTCCGCCCAGATCCATGAGAGGAACCACTGTCTATGGCAGCTACAGCCGTACAAAATGTATTTCTTACATAGTAAGATGTGAAAGTCAAAACGACTCCTGGATCCATGGGCTGTGGGCACGAGAACAAGATGCACCTCACTGTCCGTCTCCATCGGAGCTCTGGGGTGACCAGGTGCATTGTCCATGAGCAGTAATATTTTGAATGAAATCTTTTTATTCTGAGCAGTTGGTCTCAACAGGGGACTTAAAATACTCAGTAAACCACAGTGTCGACAGCTGTGCCCTCGCCCAGGCTTTGCTGTTGCATTTCTAGAGTGGAGGCAGAGTCGACGGAGCATAATTTAATGTATAAAGGCCCAAAGAATTTTCAGAGTGGTCAATGGCAGTGGCTGCAACTGACAGTCACCAGGTGCATTAATTAAACATATTAGGGTGAGAGACTTTCCACCACTCTTGGATCCATAATCTAAGAAAACAGTTCACTGTACTGAACTTTTTAAAAGGGTGATTTAGGAGAGCATCAAAAATGCCTAAAATTCAAACAGAGTTCACGTAGGGACTATGGTTTATAGATGTGCAGTAAGTGTAAAATGCAAACTGAATTTCAAAGACTTAATATGAAAAAAGAATGTAAAATATCACATTAATAAATTTTCCACATTGATCACATGTTGAAATGCTTATGTTTTGGATACATCAGGTGACATGAACTATATTATTAAAATTAAGTTCACCTGTTTTCACTTATTACAGATGACATCTACAGCTCCCGTCTGTGTTTCACGTCCTACTTTCATCACAGTCTTGCTCTGGAGACTAGCAAGTCAAATGCTGTATGTATGTTCAGCAATAAGAACAAAACGAACAGACAAAAAATATACAGTACAGTCTCAAAAGTGATTAATAAAAGATGAAAAAGCATTGTGAAGGCAAAAAAGAAGAAGGTGGCAAAATGCACTATATAAGCTGTGGTCAATTAACCAGTGGAAAAGTGTACCATAGCAGGAGACCACAAACTATGGTGTATTCTAGATTGTGACACAATCCACCTCAAGGCCTTCACAAACTTTTCATAAAAAATTCTAAAAATAAATGCAGCTATTCTGCAAACCCAAAAGGATGAAGTACAGAAGTAGCAATATGTTATAATTTTAAGACAAAAAAATTGTGAATAATGTATTTTTTAATTCAATATATATACATACCTTAGCTAAAATCATCATGAATAATTACAACAGGCACGCATCATGATTTTTGGTGAAACGACCAAGGGACTACAGTTGTATCTTTTGTCAGCTGATTATTATAAAAGCCTTTTCTAATGACTAAATACAAATGAGTAAACCGTGTTCCTTTGAAGGATGGCTTTGACATTTTAAAGTTCATCTTGTCATGAAAAAGCTAAGTGTATTCAGAGAAAATCATTAAGTGATTATGGAGCTGCTGGGGGAAAAGGTTATGGGTATTTTAAAACTTAACTATTAAGCAAGGAGTATCTTTTGGGCCAGAAAAACGACCCTTATTTGTGGCATAATATAAGTGTGAATCCAGGATTTCTGTGTTTTGACGGACGTAACTGTCTAGACTCCAGTAGAATGGACGACATGGAAAGTGGTGGTGTTTTGTGTTTCATAGTTAGAGATGTCTAAAGATGGTTCTTCGTGAGAGAATTTCCATCATGAGAGGAGATGCTAGCACTGACCAGGCCAGGGGTTGGCAAGCGTCCCCGTAAAGGTCCTGAGAGGATACTGGCCAGGCTGTGCAGGTGGTTGTCACTCCAGCACGCTGCTATAGGGCAGGGGGACTGCAGACGGTTGGCAGACAAGCAGGCTGGCTGGGTTTCAGTAAAACGATATCCGGAAAAGGAGGGCAGGCCAGGGGTGTCCCTTGGGCAGTGGCTGGACAACCTCTCAGGGCCACTATCACTTATTCAAAGTGTAATGGAGATTCAGGTGTGGGTCCTTCCCACATCTGCGATGCAACGAAATTAGTTAAGATTATAGTCTCCGTGTATACTTGCCAAAGCTTATAAAACAGTGATCAACAACCAGACAGAGGTTTTCTTCCCCCCCCCCGCTCCCCAGGTCATATGATCATGTCTTGGTTCAAGATATTTTTTCTATGATAAGGAAGATATTAAAAAGACTCAACATACAATCCACTCAAGCAAAAAAGGAAATGAGAAACAAAAACAAACAGGTGGGAGGTTCTATAAGTGTCACATAAAAGGGGGTAATACCTTCACTTTTGGGGGTAGAAATTGTACTTTTGCCCTCCAGGAAGTCTTCATTCTTCTTTAGATAATCATTTTCTACTATCTTTCTGGGGCAGAAACAGCCTTTCCCAAGTCTTAGTCCATGTGGTTCTATAAGAGTTTACTCATCTCAGTTGCAGAAATCAGTGTGTGACTAAAAGCTTCACTAATAAGAGCATTCCATTCTCCCGACCACAGTGATAGCCAACGAGACAGAATCCAAGGCAGTGAGAATTCTGCTGGGTCTTCTGAGAAAGAGGCACCTGTTTCCACTAGACTTGAACCTAAGAGATCCTGAGGTGGAGAATAAGTGCAGCCATTCTGTGACGATGGAGAGACAGCTCTTTTAGTTATTACATATGTGTTATATTTTATAGAGATAAATGCACTCCCTTTCACAATGGTCAAAAATTTTGACATATCTCCATTAAATTATGTCTTTCCAGAAGTGGATTTCTGACAAGATTGTGGGAGAGAGCAAGGAAGGGAACAAAAAGGGGAATAAGGAAATAAAATAATACTATCCATTTGATAAGTTCGAAGGGGAGAAAGATCTATAGAATTCTTGGCATCCCATTTCCCAGAATAATGGGCTGTTTTGTCGTTTTATTTTCTTGTACCCAAAGCCAGTTATTAATAACAAACAGAGCTTAACGTAAACTTCGTAACAGCTATTCCCAGGATCATGCCAAATTACCAAATGGATCAAAGGAAACCAAACCAGTCACGTTTTAATGCTCATTTCATTTAGTTTATTTACAATTAAATGTGTGTTCACTGAGCAAGCAGAGCTCAACTAGGACAAGTGTGTGCTCATTTATGCAACAAACTGTTTAAGTCACGCGTGCTGAAGAACTAGACTAGAACGCAGACCTGCTGGTGAGCAGCAGAGCGAGCGAAGCCGAGGCACAAAGACAAAGACGGCAGGGTAGTATCTTGAGCTGATGCGTTGAAGCTGATGGGAGGCTATCACATCGTCTGAAAACTGAAAGGAAGCTAGGGAGTGCTAATTAAAAAAAAAAGGAGCTTTTGTTTTAAATATAAATTATTTATTTTATGTACCTTGAAAACTTCCTAGCTGTGATGTATAATACTACGATATTAACAAAGAGCAAACCTAGCAGTCGCCCCCAGGGATGGACACCACCGCCAGGAGTACCTTTAGCTTTGTGGATACTACCCCTCGGTTTGTTGATAGTCATTTTCATACCAAACTTGGGCGTGCAGAATAAAATGGCATATTAACAAGACCACACGTACTTCTGGGAAAGTCTGTTTCACAGGCTCTCTGCTCCATGACACATGCAGCTCTCAGGGGAGGAGGCAACACCACAGTCTCCCACTGAGAGACGTCCCGTGGACCAGGGTCCCTGAGGGGAGGGACGACTAACGTTCTAGAGCAGGGACTATGCGCCAGGCACACCACATTATTCTGTTACATGGTATCAGGTGCAGCAATAGAAAAAACAGAGAAAAGTGGATCACGAACAATAACAAATGTCACTGAATTTGAAAATTTTATGCAAAATGTACCTAAGATGAACAGCTACCTTTTCTTCAATGCCCTCCTAAAACTGGGAGGCTGATGTGCACACTCTCAGAAAGGTAACAAGACAACACAAAATGCTGTGTGTGTGCATGTTGTTTCAAAGTTTGAGAAGAGCGCAACATTCTTGTGCAGTGAGCGAACTGGTTCATGATGTGAAGGCTGAAGGGAACACTCAGGTTCCAGCCAGTCAGTGCCCAGACTCAACGAGAAGAAACGATTCCAACACCACAGAACCCACTGCTTCACAGAGAAAGGCAGTCGACAAAGCACAATCCCTTCAAGGACACATGCAACTTATTTTACAACTGCTCCAAGTAAGAAATAGAGAATTTCAGCTTCTGATTTTAGCAGAGTAAGATGGGGCTGACAGCAGCTATGTTGAATAAAATACTAAAGCATATTCTTAAATACACCCAAATGCAACCTTGAGAAGAGAAGAATTATTCAAACAATTAAGTGCTGAGTATTCCATTTTCATCTTTATTAATTTCATCCTGAATGCAAACACAAAGTATTCTGGATTAGAGGTAATTATATGTTGATTACCTCACAGTAAATAATAAGTGTGTTGCTATTGTCTTGTCCTCTGGGCCTGACCTTTAGGATGGTCAGGTGAGAGCCAGATCAATTATCCTATACAAGTAGCCAGATGCCCCATGGCGGAGGCAGACAAGGGATGGGTGAGGTGTGATGCTCTCCTTATAGAGAGTACCAGGCTGCCTCCTTCCTCTTCCCCTCCAAAGAGGATGTTCTAGGAAATGTACAATGGGCTTGAATTCTAACCAACACTGTGGTGGGTAAATAAAATCTCTCAGGAGCCAAGCCATCTAAGAGATGACTCCAAGTTTGGGCTTCACCCCTCTTGACCTGTAAAAACCCAGGGAGACAATGCTCTGGTATCTCCAGCACCTTGGGACTTAGGAACTTAGGGTCTACCCTGTGGCCCTCGCAGAGAAATAATAATAGTTTTATTATCCTTTTTGATCAGAGCAATTAACTAGACGAATGGCTACAAAGCTAATTCTCATGGTGTGTGAAGAGTCATGCAAGACTGGGGCTTTTTATAGTAACACTGAGAATCCAGGAAGGTTTATTTTTTCCACACTAAGAGCGGGAAAATGGCAAGCAAGCCACTCAAGTCCACTGACGCCAGAGAAACCGAGCTTCTGCACTCATAAATATGGGACTGTGAGACCAGAGATCCAATCCAGTATCTGCTCAGGTGCAGAGGTTAGAAAGACAGTCCCCAAAACTGAAAGCCCGGACGAGGATGCTCTCAGGAGAAGAGTGACATAGAGATAACCCCCTTCACTTCTGTCCCAAGGACAAGTAGGGAAATCGTGGATGTTAAAATTTGGTAGTAACTGGAGTGGGGGGTGCAGGCGTAGGACTCTCTTCTCAAAACTGTCACAACTGGAACTTTAACGTTAGTCTGTACGCACTACTTTGGAGGTTCTAATGCACTTCAAAAGAATAATTTAGTTTATACAGTTCCAGAGCAGGGCTATCTCAACGTATTTGAGGGGTGCATGATCCTGACCCAGACCCAAACCAAACCCAACCCAACCCTAACCCTACATTCTAAACTGAATGGCAGAACACATTTTAATTGTAGGCTACAAATAATTCTTTTAGGTAAAGTTACCAAAATGATCAGCAGCTCATAGCTTTAACAAAAACAACCCAAACTATTCTATAAGTAAGTGAGGCATGCTATCAAGTTATCAAATACAGTGTAGAAAAGAATCAAATCCACAAAGACTTCAGATATTGGAATAATCACACGATTACTTGTTTACCACAAAAAAGTTATGGTAAATGTTTCTAGAATTGATAGAGAATCTTAAAATAAACAAGCAGATCTCTGGCAAAGAAAACTTTTAAAAACTAAAAAATACATAATTAGAGACACCTGGGTGGCTCAGTCAGTTAAGCGTCTGCCTCAGGTCATGATCTCGGGGTCCTGGGATCAAGCCCCACAACCATCGGGTTCCCTGCTCGGCAGGGAGCCTGCTTCTCCCTCTGCCTTCCCCCTGCTTGTGCGTGCTCTCACTATCTCTCTCTCTCTCTGACAAATAAATAAAATCTTAAAAAAAAAAGTTTGAAGTTTACATATATAATTAATATGTAAAACTTCAATACTAGATTAGATTAAGCTGAACGGAGAGGGAGTGAAGTGGAAGACAGATGTGTAGAGTTTATTAAGAACGTATCACACAGACAACAGGAAATGGGAAATAAGAGAAATAAGACACATGATTGGTAAAGGAGAAAAGGCTAGTCTGTATCTGATTTGAGTTCCAGAGGCAAGAAGGAGTAAAGCAGAGCTTTCCAGTGACCTTACCAGTGCTGATGAGCAACAGCAATCCAAATGCGAAAAGCCCATTAAGTCTCAAGCAAGATCTAAAAATGAATGAATTAAAGACATAAAGAAAACAGACCCACACTGAGTCTTAAGTAAAACTGCAGAAAAGACAAAAAGATCTAAAAACGGTAAGCAAGTAAAGATAAGTCAAAGGAGCAAAAAGGGACTTCTCAGCAGCAATGAGAGAAACCAAAATAGAGTAGAATTATCTCATACCTTCAATATAATGAGAGCCAGTAACTGTTAATATAGGAAAATATAATACATTTAAACAGAGGAAAATTCAAGACATTTTCAGAAAAGTAAGAACTCCAAGAGCTCACCACCAAAGGACTTTCTCTGTACTTCAGGCACAAGGGAAGTGACATTAACTGTCCGTGCCTGAGACGCCGGAAGGAATGCAGAACAGGGAAGACAACAGATGTGGGGCCGATCAGAACCAGCATCAGGTGACGCCGCCGCCCAAGACTGAAACACGTCACAGCAACCCCACACGAACTGGGGGCTGCACATCACACGAACTGGGGGCTGCACATCGTGTCCTGAGCTTCCTGAATTCTCTTCCAGGTAAGTAAATATACTTATGTTAACTTTGATAAGCTAAGTAGGTACAATAAAATATCACTGAAAAACGAGAAAGCATGTATGATTTGTAAACTATGAGAGAAAAATATCAGAGACAACAATCAGTCCAAAGGAAGATATGGAATGAAAAAAAGTAGGAAAAATAGAAAACATAGTAATATAAAGTAATCCAAATTAATGTAAATAGACTGAAGGATCCACCTAAAGATCAAACAAAAGCCACCTGTAGGCTCTTTAAAGATACACCCCTAAAACAGATCCAAAAGCTGAGAGTAAAAGCAGGAAATAAGATACATCTAGCCAATAGTAAAAGAAAGCTCCTAAAGATTTATTAGTATCAGAAGAAAAACACTTTCAGAGCTAAAGAAAATTACAATGATTAAGTTTCAACCTATCAAGAGATAGTTGCTGGAGGGGAGGAGGGATGGGCATGAAGGAGGGCATGTGATGAGCCCTGGGTGTTACAGAGAACTGATGAATCACTAAACTTTACCCTCGAAACTAATAATACAGTATATGTTAACTAACTTGAATTTAAGTAAAAATTTTAAAAAAAAAGAGATGACATTCTGATTTTGCAAAATTCAAAAATGGATAAAAATCATATATATGTTGTGAACAAAACATTGTAAAAACTTCACTTAAAGCACATAATTTGAACACCGCAACCACAGAATACACATTCTTCTCAAACATAACATGAAAATTTTTTAATAATGATAAACTGGACCACAAAGCAAGTCTCAACAAGTTCCCAAAGATGGGTGTCATAAGACCGCATTCTCCGATCACAGTATAGTTAGAGCAGAAATCTATCACCAAAGGTAACCAGGAAAAGCAACTCATAATGGACTTTAGAAAATACTTCAAACTGAGCAATACTGAAAACACAAATGTAAGAATTGGAGGGGTACAGTTATAAGAGCAATCTCACCTTCAGTGCTAAAACTAGGAGTCACAAGAGGGGAATTACTGCAGCAAACCCCCAAATCAAGAAGCGGAAACAACAGGAGGAAGAACGAACGGCCCCAATCAACCCACTTTACATCCTCTCTGTGTAGCTCTGTGATGCTGAGGCTCTACCTCGTGGAACGCCCAGAGGGGAACGGAAGGCCCGAGCGGGGGGTAAAGGAGCTCCATCCAGGCATGCTCCCGGCAGCAGGGGCAGTGGTGGCTCCCGTCCTGGGAAGAGCCTACCGCTCTGCAGAGACCGCCGCCCCCAGGAGGCAGCTCTCCTGGGTCTGAGTTGGGCTCCCAGGGCGGGCACTCCGCACGGCTCCAGGTGCTGAGCATCTCAGCCGCTTCCCTCGGTTCCCTGGCTCCAGGGAAGGGAGTCATTTTTTGCACATATCTGCGTCCAGTTCTTCCCGTTGGCGTTTTCTGACCCTGTAAGACTTGTATAATCAATTTCCCATATTTAATCATCTGTTGAAATACCTCGGGTTCTCGCTATGTTGCTGACTGCAATGCCACAGGCAGAATATAAGTTACTGTAAATATGACTGAAACGAACCAAACTTGTCAAGGTGGGTGGGGAGAGAGAGGTGCTGCATAAAACTTTACTAAGAACTAAATTCCAAGGGAAATCTTTCACCTGAGATGGACTGAAACAAGAGACTAAAATGTGCTCAGTTTTAAATGTTTCAGAAAGCAAAAAAAAAACCACAAAACAAACAAAATAGCTCTAAGTACAACTGAGAAATGCTTTTATATAACAAAGGTGTGTATTATAAATATGTTCCCTACCTTAAATTTTCTAAAACCAGAACACAGTAATCATATTTTTATGATTTCACCTTAATCAAAAGGGAAGAAAAATTGAGTAACAGTCTGAGAAGAAATCATTTAGAAGATATTTTAGGTTAAAAATATGAGAAAGCACTAGTCCTATTGTTTATTCTAGCATTATTTTAATTCTATTTAATTGCAATCCAGTCTTTTAAAATTAGGCTACTGAATCCACAAGTTTAATTTGACAAATACACAATCTACTTACCAGTCTGAACATAGAAATAATAGTTACTGGATCAACAGATTCAATTATTGTTCAGAAAAAAAAAAATCCATCACCTATTTTTCCCTCAAAACTCTATCAGCCTAGAAGAGATCGTTTTATATGTACCTCTTATCACATGGGTAATTTCAGTGAGAATTAATGGGAGTTCTCACATCATATAAAGGAGATGTAAATTGGTTAGAATGTCCATAATTCTAATCAGTTATCACCATCAACCAGGTATTAAAAATTGATGAGTGGTAGCTGGTGTAATAAAAATTTTAAAGCATGAACTGACCTTTCGAAAGCAAACATGCAGAATATTAAATGAGATTAGGTTTTTATCTGTTATACTATTTCAGTATTTTGCTTGTCAAATTGGCTTTCAAATTACTATTTTTCCATAGAAATCCCAAGAAAAATGTCATAAAAATGAGATGTTACTAAATTATGCATCTGAACTATTTAAAAAATGATTTAACATAAAGGATTAAGAAAGTAATGCTAAATGTCAGTTAGATATTTATTTATCTTTTTTCCTTAGATATAATCACTAATATAGTCACTAAAAATGTAGAGAATCAGCCTCAAGCATGAAAGACTAAATTAATAAAAGATCTTAAATACGGCCATGTTATCAATGCTATACTAGGGCTTGTCTTACTAAGCATTTCTGTACATATGTATGTATTTAAGGGGTGGGGAGGAGCAGAGGAAGAGAGAAAGAATCTTAAGCAGGCTCCTGCTGGGTGTGGGACACGGGACTCGATCTCACAACCCTGAGATCGCGACCTGAACTAAAATCAAGAGTCAGATGTTTAACTGACTGAGCCACCCAGGTGCCACTATATTAAGCTTTTAAAAATCCACAAATCTTTAAAGAACTAAGAATAAAAAAAATGTTTGATCCATGAAGGGTTCATGTTTTCCAAACCATGTTCACATCTACTTTTTATTAGAGCCATACAAGAGTCCTGTGATGACTGACGCTACCTGTGAAATGTCTTGGACACCTCTCACTGTATGTTCACACTGCCACACTAAAGGATGAAGTGTAAGCACTCCAGCCAGGTCCTGTTGAAGAGTTTTGATCTGATAGCTCGCCACTCTGTCCAAGCATCCTTCATGCCTGGTAGGCTAGAGTAACAAACATGGCAGACTCTGCCATCTCTCTGCAATACCACACCGTTTTTTTTTAACCTAGCAAATTTCTTACCCATCATGTAACCTTCCCTAGCTTCCTCCCAGCAGAATTAAGCATTCCTTAACCTAGGCTCCTCAAAACATAATACCTCTATTTTTTGAGTATTAATATCAACTCTTAATAAATCATAGCAGCACCTAGCACATAAGAGGAACATCAACAGATACCTGATGAAGGATTGAATGAAATGAGAAAATGAATAAATGAATGCAGAAAAGAGGTTAGTGTTCCTTTTTTACACACACAAAAAAAAAGCTAAGAAAAAGTTCAGAAGTGATTCAACAAATGTCCTCTAGCCATTTAATGGAGAAAGAGTAGGACCTGGATGACTCCCTAATAATTACTTTTCATAAAATTATTATTATTGCTTAGATATAATTAATCTTTAAGTTTAGCTAGTAATTAACCATAACCTGATAGAAATAATGATGAAAAACTCTAAAAAAGGAATGTGGTGTTGTTTCTTTTGAAACATTTACATGCATAAATTTTAAAACTCCTCTGAAATAAGAGAATTCCTATTCCTAAGGGCCATATCTTAATTTGTCTATTTTATGAGAATTGTTATGCAAGTTATAAATTAGTACTCTAGAAACACGGAGAAGGAAGTGAGTAACAACGGAGACAGCTCCTGAAAGATGCTGGGACTTTCTGTGGCCATTACTGGTTGCTATCATAGTGAGCAGATGCAAGGAGATGGAAACAGCACTTGGCAAGTCCTCACAGACAAATCTACAATGGTTTGTTCATACAACACTCAGATCTGCTTTACTATGAAAGAGGCTGAGAAGTAAGGCTGGATGTGCAGCCATCTGGCCAAAGATTTTTTTCTTTAAGAAAATTAATGGAATAATGATATGAAATATGATTTGGGGAAGTATATATTAGAAGGAGAGTCAAATTTGGAGTTTTCTGCTATAATCCATCTGAAAGAATGGAAGTCTAAATTATGGCAATGGCTTCAGGAAGGAAATGGAAGAGACAAGACACAAAACACTGTAACAGGATGAAATGCAAGATACTTGATACATTAATATGGCCACTGTGAATTTAATATAATGATAATTTTTAAATAATCTATATTTATCTTACAAACAAAAGTTAAAATGCAGTTCCAAAAGTTATGCTTGTTTCTAGACAAAATGGCAAACTGTCTCCCACTTGTGAATCTTGTCTTCGACAAAACGAGAGGACACTAAAGCAGAAGACAGCACACCAAGCATGGGAACCATCTGGGAGACACTTGTAAACGGGAGGCTGTGGCAACTGGCAGCTAGAGAGGGCTGGGTGCCTTGGCCAGGCTGGGAGAATTTTAGGCTGCTAACTTTTCACGTTGCCCTGAATGGATCATCTTCCACCACATCACCACTTCTAGCTAAAAAGAGCAGTATGAAGCAACAGCCATGGAAGCATGGTGCTTGATATTACATAGCATGCAGCCCAGCTGGCGTGGGGAATGGGGTTAAACTGCTTTTAGTAGAAAGGATGGCATTTGGAATTGCAAGCTCTCAGATTACCAAGCAGAACAGATACAAAAAGAAATCCACACCTAAATATATTAAGGTAAAATTTAAAAGATCAGAGAGAATATTCTTTTTTTAAGATTTTTTATTTATTTATTTAGTTGAGAGAGAGAATGAGATAGAGAGAGAGCATGAGAGGGGAGAGGGTCAGAGGGAGAAGCAGACTCCCCGCCGAGCAGGGAGCCCGATGTGGGACTCGATCCCGGGACTCCAGGATCATGACCTGAGCCGAAGGCAGTCGCTCAACCAACTGAGCCACCCAGGCACCCCAGAGACAGAATATTCTTAGAGGAAAAACACAAATCAGTTACAAAGAAATACGAATAGGAATAACTGAACTTCTTCAATAAAAAGACAAAGGATAACCTTATACCTAAAGGATCTGGTAAAAGAAGAACAACCAAGAGAAGGAAGAAAATATAAAGATTAGAGCAGAAATAAATGATACAGAAACTAAAAAAACAATAGATCAATGAAACCAGGAGCGGGTTCTTTGAAAAGTTAAAAAAAACCTGATGAACCATTAGCAAGCAAGCAAGCAAGAAAAGTAATTTAAATAAAGGAGTCAAATAAATTCAGGAATGAAAAAGAATAACCACCAACACCACAGAAATACAGAGGATCATGAAAGAATATTGTAAAAAATTATATGCCAACAAATTGGATAACCCAGAAGAAATGGATAAAGTTCTAGAAATGTATAACCTACCAAAACTGAAACAGAAAAAAACAGAAAATTTGAACAGACTGATAATCAGCAAAGAAAGTGAATCAGTAATCAAAGAACTCCCAGAAAACAAAATTCTCGGACAAAATGGCTTCACAGGCTAAAGAACTCTTCTTCACATTTAAAGAAGAGTTAATATCTATTCTTCTCAAACTATTCTAAAAAACAGAAGAGGAAGGAAAACTTCCAAATTCATTCTATGAGGCCAGTATTACCCTGATACCAAAACGAGATAAAGACACTACAAAAAAAGAGAACTATTGGCCAATATCCCTGATGAACATAGATACAAAAATACTTAACAAAATATTAGCAAACTGAATCCAACTCAACATTAAAAAAATCATTTACCACAATCAAGTGGGATTTATTACTGGGATACAAGAGTGGTTCAGTATTTGTAAATCAATCAGTGATACATCACAGCAAGCAGGAAAAGGGTAAAAACCATATGATCATTTCAATACATGCAGAAAAAGCATTTCACAAAGTACAACATCCATTCATGATGGAAACCCTCAACAAAGTAGGTTTAGAGGGGAAACACCTCAACATAATGAAGGCCTTATATATTAAAAAAAAAAAAATGCACAGCTGGGGGCACCTGGGTGGCTCCATTGTTAAGCGTCCAACTCTTTTTTTTTTTTAAAGATTTTATTTGTTTATTTGAGAGAGAGAGAGAATGAGAGACAGAGAGCACGAGAGGGAAGAGAGTCAGAGGGAGAAGCAGACTCCCTGCTGAGCAGGGAGCCCGATGTGGGACTCGATCCCGGGACTCCAGGATCATGACCTGAGCCGAAGGCAGTCACCTAACCAACTGAGCCACCCAGGCGCCCAAGCGTCCAACTCTTGATTCTGGCTCAGGTCATGATCTCAGGTCCTGGGATCGAGCCCTATGTCAGGCTCCATGCTCAGCGGGGCGTCTGCTGGAGGTTCTCTCTCCCTCTCCCTCTGCCCTCCTCTCCTGACCCCCAGCCCTCACTCAATGCTCTCTCTCTGTGTCTCTCTCTCAAATAAAAATAAATAAGTATTTTTTAAAAATGCACAGCTAACATCAGACTCAATGGTGAAAAACTTAGAGCTTTTCTGCTAAGGTCAGGAACAAGACACGGATGTCCACTCTCACCACTTTTATTCAACCTAATACTGGAAGTTCTAGCCTTGGCAATCAGACAAGAAAAAGAAATAAAAGGCATCCAACTTGGTAAGGAAGAAGTAAACTTCCACTGTTCGCAGAAGACACGATACTGTATATAGAAAACCTGAAGGACTCCATCAAAAAAATAAAAGCAATAAATGAATTCAGTAAAGTTGCAGTGCCATTTACAACTGCACTAAGAATAATAAAATATCCAGGAATAAAGTTAGCCAAGGAGGTGAAGGATCTGTACTCTGAAAACTTTATAAAACACTGATGAAAGAAATTGAAGATGACACAGGCAAACTGAAATACACTCCATGCTCATGGATTGGGAGAACAAATATTGTTAAAATGTCCATACTACCCAAAGCAACAGAGTATGAGGTCTGTTTTTAGTCTTGGAGCTCTCTGTCTCTCTCTCTCACATGCACCCCTCAGAACTTAAAATTACCATTCAAAATGCCTGAGATAGTGCATTGATCCTGTCTTCATAATGGAAAGTGACCCTTATATTCAATCCAAAAAGACACTGAGGAATGTTTCACTTGCATCATTTCCTCCAAACTCACCCATCTGATACCACCTAAAACGACTCTGACTATCCAGTTGACCCCACTGCCATGACTACATTTTACACAAACAGAAGTTCAAACATGCTTCGTGCCTACAGGTCTGTAAATACTCCTCTCTCCTAAGATGTGAGTTCTGGCCAACAATTCTCAGTTATATTGTCCTGCACTCAAGTTCACTCTACAAAGCTGAAGTAGTTTGTTCTTAACGGTTTCTTTTAAAGATTATGATAAAAACAGTTTATGATTCATAAAAAGCTGCAAATTAACCCAAAGTGCATGAGCACTACTTCCTTCTTTGTTTAGTTTCAACCAATGTGAACACAGCTCAAAAGCCTAAATCCAAATAAAATACAGGTTTTAAAATTTATAGAATACAATTTCTTTGTAAAATCAAATCTTCCAAAGGAGAGTGAGGGTAAAATTTCCCTGTAAAATAAAGGAAGGCAGCACTAAATCCATTTAGCTTACCAAAAACCCCTCCTTGGGCTATATTAAAAGTGAAGATAGGAAACCAATAGCCCAGATCTCAACAATAAGCTAAATTCACCTTTTTCTGGATTCAATTTGATCAACAAATATATTTTTGGCCTCTCTCTGAATATAATACTTACTGTACTCTTGTGAGTTCTTAATTTGTTTAGTTTCACATGAATAAAAAGTTAAAATATCTAGGTTTTACATATCTTGGAATGTCCAGTAATCTCCTCTTACTAATTTAACTCAACTGCGAAAGGTCCATACATATCTTCAGCTTATCAATCTAAAAAATTCTACAAATAATTGTTAAAAAGAGAGAGAGACATCTTTGTTAAAAGTCATCAGTCATGCCTGCCCTGGGCAGCAGAAGGGATGCCAGGTGGAGGCTCTGGGCAGGAGTCTAACCTCTACATCGTCCCTGATGTGAAGGACACTGCCCCCGCCCATAGCCCCTGCGGTCTGCATGCTGACCTCCACCCCACTACCGCGGCAAAGAGCAGTGTCCCTCCCACTCCCCATCAGGCTCTGTCCACGTTGGGGGGACAGTCCTGTCTGGGAAGACACAGTGAGGCGGGCCAGAACAGCAGAGGCTCTGTGCACCAAACTGAAAAGGAAACACAGCCCAAAGAAGAGACACAACACACATTCTGAAACTAAACAGGCTGACTACCTGCTGAAAAAGACAATTTAAATGGGCACTAGAATCTTATAATACTCAAAATGCTCAGAGTATAGTCCAAAGTTACTCATTATGTCAAGAACCAGTAAAACTTCTACTTGAATAGGACAGATAATGGATCCAAACCCCAGGGTGACTGTGGAAGGTGGGGCTGCTGAGCAGGCGTGACCCAGCGGCCGTAACCGAGTGCCAGTGAGCCGTGAGGAAGCCGCTGTAACAAACACAAGTCGTGAATTAAACCTCTCCCTTGGACTGTTAAGGAAATTAGTCAAGTGAAACTGCTTTCCTCTCTATCTCCTGGATCCTCTATTTGTCAGTGGGTCCCTTCTGTGTATCTAGCCCTTTTGCTCGGAATCGAAGACTCAAATTCTTAGAATCTACTCAAGCTTTACAATACTGACTCAGCGAGATTCTTTGCAGACATTGTTCGTAAGTGTTAACACTACAGAAGGCAAACAAGTAAAACTGGACTCATCCCCGACTTCCTTTAACCACGTCCTTTCCTTCACTCTCTGCCAAGTTCTCTGGAGCGGTCAGAGTTTCTACTTGTCCACTAAGGAGGCTTCCCTGCTTGCCTTCCAGGCTGCAGGTCCTCACAGGTGAGGAGAAAGTCACACTGCTTCCCCCCACGAGCGTCGGGAAGTCTCTGGCTTCATGAAAACAGAACAATGTCCACTGTCACAATAAGCTTAACTGGCCTTCATCTTTTTTTTTTAAATAAGTTTCCATCCCCCTCCCCAAACACAAAACAACAGAGAATTCATACTAAACCAGCCACACTAACATGTTTGGGTGCATTTCATTATTAGTAAGACATGGTAATATAGACAATTTCTATTTCCCAGTCCCTTATTTGCTAGAAGTATTTCAGGATCTCCGTTCCCCTGTTCCAACACGAGGCTCGACCAGCACGGCTCAGAAGCAGAGAGCACCGACACCAGGACTCAAGGAGCTCTGTGTCCACGCCTGCCCGCCCGCCACCAGGACTCAAGGAGCTCTGTGTCCACGCCTGCCCGCCCGCCACCAGGACTCAAGGAGCTCTGTGTCCACGCCCGCCCGCCCGCCACCAGGACTCAAGGCGCTCTGTGTCCACGCCCGCCGGCCCGCCACCAGGACTCAAGGCGCTCTGTGTCCACGCCTGCCCACCCGCCACCAGGACTCAAGGCGCTCTGTGTCCACCACCCGCCCACTGTTGCAGGGCCCTGACATCTTCAGAGAACCACAGATGTCTTAACTACATTAACTGGATGCTGGAGGTTGCACACACGCTTTGGGTAACTTTTCAAAACTACTTGAAACAAACAGTTATTTTCCTGTTTCTCCATGTATTGTTTGACTCACAACTTTTCTCCACCAGTTTTTCTTTTTCTAATTATGTCTAACGGGAAAATTCTAAAATGCTAGATCTCGTTAAAAGGTATACAGATTAAGTCCATATCTAGGACTACTTCCCTTAAAGGAAATCAAGGTTGAAAAAGAACAGACTCATCCTACTTTTTAGATCAGGGTGACAGATCTATGGGGTAAGCTTTTAAGTTAAATCTTAATCTAAACCTCTCATAGTAATTTTAGAATTGCTAGATTCCGGAGTTTTTAAAACTTCCTGATAAATGTTCTCTCACAGCTAGAACAACAACACTGGTAGACCCCATCTCCATGTCACTCATAAACACACTAAATAAACAGATTTTGTCTTAAACTAATAGTTCTAATTAAAACAAGGAGAGAAGAGAAACTAAATGTGGAAAAATCTACTTGAAAATAATTAAAATAAGCTTACACATTTATTCCTATTTTGTTATGAAAAACAGGTTTGAAGATATTTCAAAGAACTGCAGTAATACGACGGCAACCAGGGTGAAATAACTCAGGATGTGAATCAAGCTAAAAGCGGACCAAGTGTTAGTACACTCACATGATGTGACCTTATGTATCATACTGTGTGAGGAGCAGATAAATAAAGATGAAATTAGGAACAAGGACATCTGGCAACTCTACAGCAGTCTAGTTGAATAAGCAAAGTCAACCGAGGAGGAGAAAGCTGGAATATGGCTGTTTGAACGGCACTGAGGTGAGGTGTTGGGGAGACACAGGGGGAATGGCAGGGGCCTCATCTGTACTTGTCAAGAGTGGGAAGAGCGCTTCCGACGTCCCTGGTGGGCTAATAATTTAAAAGAAACACAAATACCACATAATCCTGTAACTACTGAAACAACAGTGTTCCACGTAGCCAGCAGCAAGAACAGAAAAGCCAGAGTGAAGGCTCGGGACGGCTTCACACTAAGAGTGATACAAACTTACCCTAAACCTCTGGGGAAAAAAAAATTTTTTTTAAAGAGACTTCTAGGTAGAAAAAAGAGTATGCACCAAGATCCTGAGGCAGGAAAAGATGCGCATTTTTAAAAGATTTTATTTATTTGAGAGAGAGAGAGAGAGAGAAAGCAAGCATGAGTGGGGGGAGGGGCAGAGGGAGCAGCAGACTCCCCGCTGAGCAGGGAGCCCGATGTGGGACTTGATCCCAGGACCCAGAGATCATGACCTGAGCCGAAGTCAGACGCTTAACCCACTGAGCCACCCAGGAGCCCCTCTGAAAAATTTTTTTAAAAAAATATACTTAAGGGACAGGAAATTTCTGTATTCCTCACTGACCCCTTATTTAGCAAAAACTCATAGTTTCTGTTTTCAGAACTTTGCCGAATCAATGCTTTGGCATCTTCAACTACTTCCTCCACTAGATCATTTCCACTAGCCTACAGATACTCCAGTACTTTCTGGCCTTAAGAAAAACCATGCTGGGCCCCTTACTTACCAAACCACCTTACTCCTTCACTCTCCTGAAGAGCACATTGTATAAAGAACTGCCTCTCCATACGGTCTCCCCTCGTCCCATAGGCCAAGGTAGATGGCCTTCAAACACAACCTCCAGTCTCCTGGCTCCACCTCAACTCTTCCTGTCAAGGTCAAGGCCACTACTGAGTTGTATTCTGAAAATCCAATGACCAACTCTGTACTCGGTTTCTTCACCTCGCACCAGCAATTCGGCACAGTCAACAATCCTGTTCCTAATGAAAGACGCCCTCCTCAAGGCTTCTGTGATGCTTCAGCCTTCTGTGTTGCTCCCTGCTTTGGCCCGAGGAAAGCTTGGTCATGCCTTTCCTGCCTCTGACCCTAGGTGTTGGGACTCCTCAGGCCAATTCATGAGTCCTCTTCCTTCTCTCTCTAGATGATGTAACGCTTTGTGATCACTGAACTGTTCCCAATATGCTAGTAAGAGCCAAGTCCTAGCAACCCTTCTGAGGTCCCCACCATGCAGCCAACATTCCCCTTGATGTCCACAGGTAAAGTGTCCACCACCCCTGCAGTGGCACCGCCACTCCGCCACGACCCCCACAGCCCCTGCGCTCTCTCCCCGTTCCTGGGCTCAGTAAGCGGCGCCCCCTCCACCCAGTCACTCGTCCACAAAACCAACATGCAAATCCATGGTGAGTCTCTTTCCGCAATATTTCTGGGTCTAACCTGACGGCACGACCACATCACCTCTTACCCCGATGACAGCCCCCTGCTTGTTCTCCTTCCTTCCTCTTGAACCTCACTCCAAACTCACTTACACAACAGCCGGGGAGAGCTTTTGAAATCGTCAACAGGATCCCAGCCACTCCCCCTCAATACTCTCTCCGTGGGCCTCACTGCACTTGGGATAAAACACAAACTCCTTCCTGCATCTTGGGCATCATCCCTCATCGTCATCTCATCCCACAAGACCCTTTAGTCTCTGTGCCCCAATCACACGGGCTTCCTCTTGGGTTCACGGACTGTACTTGCCGTCCGCTTGGAGAATGTGTTCACATTGCCCCGCTGCTCGGAAAGGTCCTCCCCTGCAACTCCACCTGGCTAGAGTCTTCTCATGGCTCACTTCTCAGATTCAATTTCACTTCCTCACTATCCAGTCCAGAAGAGGACTTTGCTCGTTTTCTTCATAAGAGCACCTGTGTTTTCCTTCCACAGCATTTGCAATAATTTGTGATAATTATTTTTGCTTATTTACTTGTTGAATTTTTTAAGGGTCTCTCTTATAACCCAACTGTAACTCTACGGGTTTTGCCTTCCACACAGTCCTGAACACAAAAGCAATGAAACAAACGAGGTGCTCCATGAAAATTTTCTGAATGACTGAATACATAATTATACAAATGATAAAAATATCTTGCTCTGGAAAGAGACACATATTATATGTATGCCTCTCCTGGAAAGAGACGTTCATACATTATAAGTCTTTGTACCTTCAGTAACAGTAAAATGACTACTCAGCCGAGAATGCTCACACACTAGGCACTGCTATGAAAGCCTTCCGTGGAGTAACTCATTTAATCCTGATGAGGCATCTATGAGGCAAATACTACCATTATCCCCATTTTATAGATAAGAGAACAAAGACACAGAGAAGGTGAGTAATTTTCCTACGCTACACAGCTACGAAGCATGAGCGCTGGGATCTGAGCCCAGCAGTCTGGCTCCAGAAGCCACCTTCTCATCCTGTGTTAGGTGAGTGATGAGCCGGGTCCTGCCAGTGGACAGCAGGGCCCTCTGTCCAGAACTAAGTGCCAGGGTGGGGGCGAGGGGGGTGATGAAGAGCCTCACAGTCCCCCCGTCTGAGCAGCTCTGGGAGTCTCTGCACAAAGTTTCTTCCCAGTCCTCCCCAGAGGAGAAAAAGTCAGTGCCAACAGGACATAAAGATTCTATCCAGTGGGGACTTGTAACAAATTGCATTTACTCATCCTTGAACAGGAAGGAAAAACAGTTATGTCCCAATAATGACATATCCCAAGACAAACGGACAAATCATCTTATGCTTAAAACATGTTTATACTGAAAATACAACATAATAGTAACTGAGAGTTCTTTCCAGGGAAAGAAATTAAAATCTTTTTCAATTAGAAAATTCCTTCATTCCTACGTTGCTTTGTATAAAGAAATAACTATGAAATTGCAAAATGAGGAAAAGTGTAGGAGATGACAAAAAATGGGCTCATGTAATAAACAAATGGTGAAAACAAAGCTAGAGTGATCCTTCCTTAGATGCGTCATTTCTGTGAATCCACGTGCTAAATATTTTTTTGAGTTTAAGTAAGGACAAGATGATAGTATACTCGTCTATATTACCACAGTGTGTGCAAAGCTAGAGAGATCAGTGGTATTTGTATTAGACTAGTTAGGTTTCTAAACAAAAGTTATCCAACTGAACAGAAAGCAAGGAGAATCTATGCAAAGGGAATCACAAGAGCAGATACAGAAGTTCCAAAGTGCCTGGCATGTTGTAAACCAACCAACCAACCAAGCCACAGAGAGCCCCAGCAAGTACCCTGGCATAGAGAAACGGGCCACGCAGTACCAAGAAGTCAGTATGGGGACCGCCAGCCAGTCCGAGAATAGACCACACATGGCCGCACTAAGAAGCTGGCATTTTATTTGATTCACAGAGGTAATTCAGAAGAGTGTGCAGGATGAACTGAAAGACATAGCTGCCAGGTGTAACCTGAGCACGACACCCACTATCTGCAGTCAGAACAGTGAATGCCGAAGCAGACACATGCCAGTGGGTCTGAAGACCTAACCCAGGATCGACATCTCACCCCTGCTGGGATCCACCCCCAGCACCGTGGAGTCTTCCGGGATAACGCCTCGTTTGAAGAGCTTACTGAGCTTAACAATGGGACTACTCCCCAAGGTGCTTAGCCTAAAATAAATGATTGCAGCATCATATACTTCAGTCTGTTCTGCTACCCCCACACTGAGCGCCATGGGAGGGACAGGGGCCGCAAGGGGTGTGCTGTGGCATGAATCCAACATCAGAGAGCTATTAACAGGCCATGCCTACATCCCAAAGGAGAAAAACAAGGGCTTGGGAAAGAGAATTAATTTGAATTTCTAATATTGGGTTGGGCCTCACAAGGTAAACAATTCATACAGACCTTTGAAGTCACTTCTGTGGTCCTCTCTACGTAATAACTGAAAAGACTTCTCCAGAGTTACAAAGGAAGTATGAGCTATGTGTCACCAGAAGGGGGGTGGGGAAGCAGGTTGGAAGGGAAGACCAAACAGCATATTCCAGAAAATATTGCATGGTGCCAAGAGCCAACACCAAGAACTCTGAGAATTACCCAAAGCTGTAGTATCTATTTATACAACAGGCTTGGCGAAGTGTTCCCCAGTTTACCATCTGGGGCTCGAACCCCTTTTGTCCTGTTCTATTTGGTCACAATTCTGCACTCTTCATCAAACCTAGCATAAAAATACTCAGGTTTAACCACTTTTTCAGGCCTTCATTTCCTTATGAAGGCTCCAGTGTCACACAAAACTTGTGTTCAATACATTTGTATGCTTTTGTGTTGTTAATCTGTCTTCTGTAGCAGACCCAGCTGAGAATCTCAAAGGGTAAAAGAGAAAAAATACCTTTCCTTTCCATCGCTACAAAATAATAGGGCTTGATTTCTTGTGCGACACACACACACACACACACACACACACAGAAGTTGCACCTTCCAGCCAGATCGCAGGTGAGATAAAAATGTGACCAGTGCACGGGGGCGGAGCAAGATGTCGGAGGAGTAGGAGACCTGGATTTCGTCTGGTCTCGGGAATTCAGCTGAATAGGGATCCAACCATTCTGAACACCTACGAACTCAACAGGAGATCGAAGAGGAGAGTAGCGACAACTCTCTGAACAGAGAAGCGACCACTTTCTGGAAGGTAGGACGTGCGGAGCAGTGAATCCGAGGCGATATTCGGGAGGATAGACGGCGGGGGAGGGGGCCTCCCTCGGCCGCTTCTGGCAAGTGCTAGAGCCGCGGAGCACAAAATCGGACCTTTTAGAAGCCGGCTCCGCGGAGGGACGTCGCTGCAGTGGCTAAGCGGGGGGTGGAACCCTCGCGGGACAGTGTGGTCTCAGGACCCTCGGGGTCACAGAGAGACCGGGGGAGCCTGAGTGCGGCAGAGCTCCCAGGGATCGGAGCGGGGAAGCCGGCTGCAGAGACGGAGCCGAGGCGCGGGCTCTCAGCTCGGGGTGGCCATAAACTGTGATCCGCGGCCCAGTCGGGCCACTGCGCCTCCAGCAGGGACCCCACAAGCGGCAGATCCGGGGAGACTCCCCTTCCTCCCCCGGGAGGAGCGGCGCGGGAGCGCACCCCAGGGATCTGCTGGGTTTGGAGACTCCACACGGGGTCGGGGGCCAGAGATAGAAACGCTCGGTCACAGGCCGGGTGAGCACGGAGTGCGGCCGGAGACCGGGGACACGGGAGTGAGGGCTTTTCTCTGGGGGTGCACTGAGGAGCGGGGCCCCGAGTTCTCGGCTCCTCCGGGTGGAGATTGGGAGGCCACCATTTTCGCCCTGGTCCTCCAAGGCTGTACCGAGAGCTTGCAGGGAACAAAAGCTCCCGAGAGCAAACCCGAGCAGCTTGCTTAGCCCGGACCGACAAGGGCGGGGCAATTCAGCCTCCGGCAAAGACATTTGGGAACCACGGCAACAGGCCCCTCCCCCAGAAGATCAGCACAGACACCCAGCAAGCCAAGACCAAGTTTACCGATCAAGGAGAACGGGAGAACTCCAGCGCTAGGGGAATACTGCACATAGAATTCATGGCTTTTTTTTTACCATGATTAACTAGTTCATCAAAGTTAATTTTTGTTAACTGTTTTTTTTTTTCTTTTTCCCTTTTTCAACCAACATCTTATCACTTTTTAAAAAAAAAATTTTTTTATTTTTCATTTTTAGAGTCATATTTTATCCCTTCATAGTAGTTACCCTTATTTTTGGCATATATATATAAGTTGTCCTCTCTTTAAAATTCTGAGATACAGTTTCTTCTAACAGATCAAAATATACCCTAAATCACTAGTGTATGGCTCTGTTCTAGTCTCCTGCCTGATCACATTCTCTCCCTTTTTCCTTTTTTTTAATCTTCTTTTTTCAAACAACTTCTTATCTTATCAAGTCCTTTTATAAAATCTTTTATAATTTTCATCTTTACAGTCATCTTCTATCCCTTCATTGTATCAACCCTTATTTTGTACATATATGTCTTTCTTCCTTTAAAATTTTAGGAGGCACTTTTTTCTAACAGACCAAAATACACCCAAAATCTAGTGTGTGGCACTGATCTATGCACTAGCCTTATCATATTTGATCACATTCTGCTTTTTTTGTATTGTTCTGTTTTTATCTTTATTTTTTTTTTCTCTTTCTTTTTTCTTTCTTTCCCTTTCTTTTCCCCTGGTTTCAGGTCTTTTCTGATTTGTATACAGTATATTTGCTGGGGACGTTGTTAACCTGTTAGCATTTTGTTCTCTCATTCATCTTTTCTTCTCTGGACAAAATGACAAGACGAAAAAAATCACCTCAGCAAAAAGAACAAGAGGTAGTACCGTCAGCCAGGGACCTACTCAATATGGACATTAGTACGATGTCGGACCTAGAGTTCAGAATCATGACTTTAAAGATACTAGCTGGGCTTGAAAAAAGCGTGGAAATTATTAGAGAAACCCTTTCTGGAGAAATGAAAGAACTAAAATCTAACCAAATCGAAATCAAAAAGGCTATTGATGAGGTGCAATCAAAAATGGGGGCACTAACTGCTAGGATAAATGAGGCAGAAGAGAGAATCAGTGAAATAGAAGACCAAATGATGGAAAGTGAAGAGGCTGAGAAAAAGAGGGAGAAACAACTACAGGATCACGAGGGCAGAATTCGAGAGATAAGTGATACGATAAGACGAAACAACATTAGAATAATTGAGATCCCAGAAGAAGAAGAAAGAGAGAGAGGGACAGAAGGTATATTGGAGCAAATAATAGCAGAGAACTTCCCTAATGTGAGGAAGGAAACAGGCATCAAAATCCAGGAGGCACAGAGAACCCCTCTCAAAATCAATAAAAATAGGTCAACACCCCGACATCTAATAGTAAAACTTACGAGTCTCAGAGACAAAGAGAAAATCCTGAAAGCAGCTCGGGAGAAGAGATATGTAACCTACAATGGTAGAAACATTAGATTGGCAACAGACCTATCCACAGAGACCTGGCAGGCCAGAAGGGACTGGCATGATATCTTCAGAGCACTAAACAAGAAAAATATGCAGCCAAGAATATTATATCCAGCTAGGCTGTCATTGAAAATAGAAGGAGAGATAAAAGGCTTCCAGAACAAACAAAAACTAAAGGAATTTGCAAACACGAAACCAGCCCTCCAAGAAATATTGAAAGGGGTCCTCTAAGCAAAGAGAGAGCCTAAAAGCAGCAAAGATCAGAAAGGAACACAGACAACATACAGTAACAGTCACCTTACAGGCAATACAATGGCACTAAATTCATACCTTTCAATAGTTACCCTGAATGTAAATGGGCTAAATGCCCCAATCAAAAGACACAGGCTATCAGATTGGATTAAAAAACAAGACCCATCAATATGCTGTCTGCAAGACACTCATTTTAGACCCAAAGACACCCCCAGATTGAAAGTGAGGGGGTGGAAAACCATTTACCATGCTAATGGACACCAAAAGAAAGCTGGGGTGGCAATCCTTATATCAGACAAACTAGATTTTAAACCAAAGACTGTAATAAGAGATGAGGAAGGACACTATATCCTACTTAAAGGGTCTATCCAACAAGATCTAACAATTGTAAATATCTATGCCCCAAACATGGGAGCAGCCAATTATATAAGGCAATTAATAACAAAAGCAAAGAAACACATTGACAACAATACAATAATAGTGGGGGACTTTAACACCCCCCTGACTGAAATGGACAGATCATCTAAGCAAAAGATCAACAAGGAAATAAAGACTTTAAATGACACACTGGACCAATTGGACTTCACAGACATATTCAGAACATTCCATCCCAAAGCAACGGAATACACATTCTTCTCTAGTGCCCATGGAACATTCTCCAGAATTGATCACATCCTAGGTCACAAATCAGGTCTCAAACGGTACCAAAAGATTGGGATCATTCCCTGCATATTTTCAGACCACAATGCTTTGAAACTAGAACTCAATCACAAGAGGAAAGTCGGAAAGAACTCAAATACATGGAGGCTAAAGAGCATCCTACTAAAGAATGAATGGGTCAACCAGGAAATTAAAGAAGAATTAAAAAAATTCATGGAAACCAATGAAAATGAAAACACAACTGTCCAAAATCTTTGGGATACAGCAAAGGCAGTCCTGAGAGGAAAGTATATAGCAATACAAGCCTTTCTCAAGAAACAAGAAAGGTCTCAAATACACAACCTAACCCTACACCTAAAGGAGCTGGAGAAAGAACAGCAAATAAAGCCTAAACCCAGCAGGAGAAGAGAAATCATAAAGATCAGAGCAGAAATCAATGAACTAGAAACCAAAAGAACAGTAGAACAGATCAACGAAACTAGGAGCTGGTTCTTTGAAAGAATTAACAAGATTGATAAACCCCTGGCCAGACTGATCAAAAAGAAAAGACAAATGACCCAAATCAACAAAATCATGAATGAAAGAGGAGAGATCACAACCAACACCAAAGAAATACAAACAATTGTAAGAACATATTATGAGCAACTCTATGCCAGCAAATTAGATAACCTGGAAGAAATGGGTGCATTCCTAGAGATGTATCAACTACCAAAACTGAACCAGGAAGAAAGAGAAAACCTGAACAGACCTATAACCTCTAAGGAAATTGAAGCAGTGATCAAAAATCTCCCAAGAAACAAAAGCCCAGGGCCAGATGGCTTCCCAGGGGAATTCTATCAGACATTTCAAGAAGAATTAATACCTATTCTCCTGAAACTGTACCAAAAAATAGAAATGGAAGGAAAACTTCCAAATTCATTTTATGAGGCCACCATTACCTTGATCCCAAAACCAGACAAAGACCCCATCAAAAAGGAGAATTACAGACCAATATCCTTGATGAACATGGATGCAAAAATTCTCACCAAAATACTAGCCAATAGGGTCCAACATACATTAAAAGGATTATTCAACCATGACCAAGTGGGATTTATCCCTGGGCTGCAAGGCTGGTTTAACATCCACAAATCAATCAACGTGATAATATACATTAACAAAAGAAAGAACAAGAATCATATGATCCTCTCAACAGATGCAGAAAAAGCATTTGACAAAGTACAGCATCCTTTCTTGATCAAAACTCTTCAGAGTATAGGGATAGAGGGTACATACCTCAATATCAGAAAAGCCATCTATGAAAAAGCTACAGCCAATATCATTCTCAATGGGGAAAAGCTGAGAGCTTTTCCCCTAAGGTCAGGAACGCGGCAGGGATGTCCACTCTCACCACTGCTATTCAACATAGTATTAGAAGTCCTAGCCACAGCAATCAGACAACAAAAAGAAATCAAAGGCATCCAAATCGGCAAAGAGGAAGTCAAACTCTCACTCTTTGCAGATGATATGATACTTTATGTGGAAAACCCAAAAGACTCCACCCCAAAACTGCTAGAACTCATACAGGAATTCAGTCAAGTGGCAGGATATAAAATCAATGCACAGAAATCAGTGGCATTCCTATACACCAACAACAAGACAGAAGAGAGACAAATCAAGGAGTCGATCCCATTCACAATTGCACCCAAAACCATAAGATACCTAGGAATAAATTTAACCAAAGAGGCAAAGGATCTGTACTCAGAAAACTATAAAATACTCAGGAAAGAAATTGAAGAAGACACAAAGAAATGGAAAAACGTTCCATGCTCATGGATTGGGAGAACCAACATTGTGAAGATGTCAATGCTACCTAGAGTAATCTACACATTCAATGCAATCCCCATCAAAATACCATCCACTTTTTTCAAAGAAATGGAACAAATAATCCTAAAATTTGTATGGAACCAGAAGAGACCCCGAATAGCCAGAGGAATATTGAAAAAGAAAAGCAAAGCTGGCGGCATCACAATTCCGGACTTCCAGCTCTATTACAAAGCTGTGATCATCAAGACAGTATGGTACTGGCACAAAAACAAGACACACAGATCAATGGAACAGAATCGAGAGCCCAGAAATGGACCCCCAACTCTATGGTCAACTTATCTTTGACAAAGCAGGAAAGAATGTCCAATGGAAAAAAGACAGTCTCTTCAACAAATGGTGTTGGGAAAATTGGACAGCCACATGCAGAAGAATGAAACTGGACCATTTCCTTACACCACACACAAAAATAGACTCCAAATGGTTGAAAGACCTAAACGTGAGACAGGAGTCCATCAAAATCCTAAAGGAGAACACAGGTAGCAACCTCTTCGACCTCAGCCGCAGCAACTTCTTCCTAGAAACATCGCCAAAGGCACGGGAAGTCAGGGCAAAAATGAACTATTGGGATTTCATCAAGATAAAAAGCTTTTGCACAGCAAAAGAAACAGTCCACAAAACCAAAAGACAACCGACAGAATGGGAGAAAATATTTGCAAATGACATATCAGATAAAGGGCTAGTATCCAAAATCTATAAAGAACTTACCAAACTCAACACCCAAAGAACAAATAATCCAATCAAGAAATGGGCAGAAAACATGAACAGACATTTTTCCAAAGAAGACATCCAAATGGCCAACAGACACATGAAAAAGTGCTCAACATCGCTCGGCATCAGGGAAATCCAAATCAAAACCTCAATGAGATACCACCTCACACACCAGTCAGAATGGCTAAAATTAACAAGTCAGGGAACGACAGATGTTGACGGGGATGTGGAGAAAGGGGAACCCTCCTACACTGTTGGTGGGAATGCAAGCTGGTGCAACCCCTCTGGAAAACAGTATGGAGGTTCCTCAAACAGTTGAAATTAGAGCTACCATTCGATCCAGCAATTGC
The DNA here is from genome assembly GCF_037043125.1 of Eumetopias jubatus. Classification (NCBI taxonomy): domain Eukaryota; kingdom Metazoa; phylum Chordata; class Mammalia; order Carnivora; family Otariidae; genus Eumetopias; species Eumetopias jubatus. Next base: position 112,332,273 of record NW_028274819.1, read on the forward strand.
ACTACTGGGTATTTACCCCAAAGATACAAATGTAGGGACCCGAAGGGGTACGTGCACCCCCATATTTATAGCAGCAATGTCCACAATAGCCAAACTGTGGAAAGAGCCAAGATGTCCATCGACAGATGAATGGATAAAGAAGAAGTGGTATATATACACAATGGAATATTATGCAGCCATCAAAAGGAATGAGATCTTGCCATTTGCAACGTCGTGGATGAACTGGAGGGTGTTATGCTGAGTGAAATAAGTCAATCAGAGAAAGACATGTATCATATGACCTCACTGATGAGGAATTCTTAATCTCAGGAACAAACTGAGGGTTGCTGGTGTGGTCGGGGGTGGGAGGGATGGGGTGGCTGGGTGATAGACATTGGGGAGGGTATGTGCTACGGTGAGCGCTGTGAATTGTGCAAAACTGTTGAATCACAGATCTGTATTTCTGAAACAAATAACGCAACATATTTTAAGGAAAAAGAAAAAGAAGAAGATAGCAGGAGTGGAAGAATGAAGGGGAATAAGTCAGAGGGGGAGACGAACCAGGAGAGATGATGGACTCTGAAAAACAAACTGAGGGTTCTAGAGGAGAGGAGGGTAGGGGGATGGGTTAGCCTGGTGATGGGTATTAAAGAGGGCACATTCTGCATGGAGCACTGGGTGTTATAAACAAACAATGAATCATGGAACACTACACCAAAACAAATGATGTAATATATGGTGATTAACATAATAAAAAATTTAAAAAAAAATCTGACCAGTGCAAATTCAGTTAGAGACCAAGAAAATTGTAAGAAAGTAAGGTGACAAAATCATGGAGCAGACTTCAATCTTACTCAGACTTGAAAAATGGGTCAAACAAGTTCACTTATACTTCAGACGGAAGGAAGTAAGTCTCCAGCAGATACGTGGATTATGTCTCTAAAACGTAAGATGAGATCTGCAATAATTAGGATTACTTTTATAATATTTTTGCAATTTAGTAGGGGATAAACATAGTAATTCCAATCATTTTATTTTATTCTCTAAGTGAAGCCTTTGAGAATGATTTTACATCATTAATCTCAGAGTAGCTATTTCATAGTATAATATACATACATTTGAATATATATGTGTTTGCATATGTGTACATATTTTAAGGATTGCATGGCCCCAAAAATCAACAGAAAATTCAAAATAGTCAATGACATATTAAGAAGGAAACCAAGTTGTGAACTGACAAGAAGCTGTATGTTGACAAGGAGAGTACTACCATATATCAAGATAAAAAATTAACTGCTAAAAGAGAAAATTAAAATGTGCATAAATTTGGTTATTAATTTAAAGAAAAACAAAGTCTGGTTTAAGCACAGAGGGAAGGAGAGTAACTTCGCTATGAGTTGGTACAAAGACTAGATCGCAGTCAAGAATGCGTACAAAGTGCTTACTTGTGGGCAGAGTGGGGAACAGGGCTTAGGATTGCAGTGAAAGTTGTATTTCTCAATGTGAATTTCTCCTCAAGGGGACTATATCAAGCTTTATCAATGTGATGATCTGAATAAAAGCAGTGATTCCAGTTAGCTGGGATCAGTGCTTATCCAGATTCCTGACAATCACCAATTGTTGAGACCGTCCTAATAACTCAAAATTACAATACTGTAAGCTTTGAGGACTTTGAATTTTTAGAAGGTTTTAACCTTTCTCATAGGTTCTGAAATTAGCTTTATTTGACTTCCCTTATTTAAGAAGGTTAGAACTGATATACAGGCATTTTTACAGTATTACTAAATGGATGAACTGCATAGTTATATTTTTTAAATCCAGAGAATAAACCCCTGTTCACCAAGAATAGGAATCACAATACTGTAACAGCTTTGCCTAGTGAGCAAGCAACTATTCTACAAGACCAAAACCACGCCAATTTCCAACTGACCAACGGTTTTTGCTCAGCACCTTGAGTCCTTTGAAAAATGCTAACTTTTAATAGCCGTTGCTGACTTTACAGAAAGAGGAGAGAGAAGGCAAGCAGTGGACACAGGAATGTACAGCAGGTGCAGATGAGCCAGCACATCCCCAGGGCAGAACAATGACACCGGTCACACCCTGCTTCTCAGGCTCGTCTGCGTCTGCTATTCTGTCCTCCTTCCAGCAAACCGGTACACAGTAAGGGCAGGTCAGGGCAAAGTTTAACCAACAGGGACAATCTAGGGAGAAAACTGGAAAAAAAATGGAAAGGGAGGAAAAAGGGGAAAAAATTGGAATAATATTCCAGTACTAACCTGGTTTAGTTTCTTCCAGAGACTGAGGACAGGGGACAGCTCATTAGACCAGATTTCTCTATCAAATTTGCAACCAGCTCTTGCTGATCTGCCCAAGATCCTCAACTGTGAAATCACCTGAATGAAGAAAATAGGAAGTAGCAAAAAATGAAGAGAGAAGCAGTAACGATACAAAAATAGCTATACTGACTTTATAAAAGTAAAGACCAAATATAAGCAAGTTTTAATCCCATTATCTCTTCAATTGGCTTAACATTTAGGTGATTTAGTTAAAAAATAAGAGAACTTAAAAGTGAGAGAAACCATTATAAAAATTACATGTTATAAATGCCTCTTATTTGAGAAGTGGCTTCTCTAGTCAAAAAGCTCCAGTTATCTATTATTAATGATCTCTTAGTGTCTCTGTATGCTCATGTCTGAAACTCAAAATATTTTTCGTTTTGACTGACTTAAACTTTGTAATTTCCAAACACTGATTAATTAGTGTTTCTGAAAAGAGGAAATGGTAGGAAAGATAGTACATAGCATACCAAATTACAAAAAAACAGTAAAACAATTCTAAGTAATTATTTGTTGTCACAAATTATCATAAATCTAAGTCTTAAGGCTCTGTATTAATTTTTAGTTGTCACGAAACTGTTCCCTCTACACTTCAAGTCCCACGAACGACATGTGGACGGACTGGTCAGAATGAGGTAAGGTGCACAATGACTCCCCCCTCCACAAAGCGTCCCCTCTGTGACTTCCTCCTGACCAGCTTCGTTATCACCCTGCTCACCAGAACCCCTCCCCTCACTTCTGTCTTCTCAGGCAGTCCTTAATGACTTCCATGTCAGGAACTCACTTGTTAATCATCTGCCAAGAGGGAGGCAGCTAGACCAGAGGATGCTCAGCCCCCAGGACTGCAGAGACTGGGGTTTGTGTATCAATCAGTGAGGGATCCACTGACTCACCTTCACAAATGTTTCAACGAAACGTGGAATCTCCTCGCTTGCCTGACATAAAGTAAACCCACAACAACAGGCCTGTGTTTTCCTAAGCTAGTATTTTAAACATCAACCTTTGCAGCATGTTGACTCAATTTGTTTTATTTTTTGAAAGATGTAAATTGTTCTTCCTTTTTTAACAGATTGGGCTATATTTCATATTTTGTTGGATCCTTGTATTAGTCAAGTTCGTAACAAAATAAGGGCTATAAATCTTTGAAAATGAACACACTACTTGATTGTTAAACATCCACAATCTCACTGTGTAAAACTCAAGTTACTTCTAGAGCTTTTGATTGATTCTCCAATCTTGAAAAACTCGTGGTGATTCAGTGTTTCATTTTCTTTGTTTTTCTGATAAATTATTTTCATTTGCTCTAGCTGAACCTTACAACAGCACCTAATTTATCAGCTTTGCTACACCACAAAACATCACTAGTTGGTAGTCAGAAGAAGTACTATTTTAACTCTGTTAACATCTGCTATCACTTAATTGTGTTTTAAATTTATCAAACATGACAGAAAACAAGAATGCAAAGGGATGTCTAAAGGAAAAAAGATTTAAAAATTTTTTTACATGATATAAAAAACTATTTTAAGAATAAAATATTTACCAGCCCCAAAAGGTCATGTTTTCTGCCTTGCAAAACTAATATGTGAGGTGTGCTTTTCTTAATAACACTATCATAATATATTATAATCTTTAATAAACAGATGAACAAAAAGGGAGTTCAAATATCTAATACATTTATTTTTACAAAGAGGACAGAGCTATAACTTGAAAGGATGGACCATCTTTTCATATAAAATCTTACATATGTATCTTTTTACAAAGCACAGGTAGTAAAGTATCTTTCCATTATCCATATTTTAAGTCAATTAAAAACTACTTTATTCAACAGTATTCCTTTAAAATGGTATCAAAAGGGATGAGATTTTCCATGAACAGACATTTGCATCACTTCTTCCCTGCTCTGTCCATACTGAACGGCACGGATGCCACCTGCATGCCGCGGGGCGCCCATGCTCTGGGACACCCGTGTTCTTCTCCGCTCTGGGACGCCCATGCGGCTGCAGGGGAGCTACAGATGATGCCGCCACCCCCGCTCCACTGTCCTCCTTCCACAAACAATGAGATGCATCTGAGGAATACCTATGCTTCTCCTGAGCAGTGAGTGTGTCTATTTTAAGACACTAAATCTTACAGTGAATTGCATTTTCCTTTGGATATTATGAAGCACACAGAAGAATTTCTGACCTAACAATACCAACTTTATAGAACATTTTAGTTATTTATTTGTCAGAGAGAGCAAGCACAAACAGGGGGAGCAGCAGTGGGAGAGGGAGAAGCAGACTCCCCGCTGAGCAGGGAGCCTGATGTGGGGCTCGATTCCAGGACCCTGGGATCATGACCTGAGTCAAAGGTAGACGATTAACCGACTGAGCCACCCAGGCGCCCAGACTTTATAGAACTTAAGAGCATGAACTTTGTTGTCTGTTTTGTCTTCTTTTGGCATAAACTGTTTCCCTACTTTTCTTTTCTTTTCCTTTCCTCATTTTCTCTTTGGCTGATTTCCTCAACTATTGATTTTACTCCAATAGATTACTTAATATTTTTTAAGTCGCCTCTGGTGTAATCCTTCTCAGAATGAGAAGGAAAACAGATTTTGAAAACAAACACTCCCAATTTACCAATGAGAAAATGGACTGTCAAAGAGATTAAATAAATTAACACCCTAAGAGAATTAGCAGTTCCTACTCTGGCCTTGGAACCCTGAAACAGCATGCGACCTTCTGAAAGATGAAAGATAAGACTGGTGAAAACCAGTTCACCCCAGCCAAGAGCCAGCATCATCTGCAAACATGGGTAAGGCCGTCTTGAGCCCTCCAGCCCTATCAACTCTCCTAATGAAGGCAGCCTCACATGTGAAACAAAAAGAAATAACCCAGGGGCACCTGGGTGGCTCAGTCGTTAAGCGTCTGCCTTCAGCTCAGGTCATGATCCCAGGGTCCTGGGATCGAGCCCCGCATCGGGCTCCCTGCTCTGAGGGAAGCCTGCTTCTCCCTCTCCCGCTCCCCCTGCTTGTGTTCCCTCTCTCGCTGTGTCTCTGTCAAATAAATAAATAAAATCTTAAAAAAAAAAAAAAGAAAGAAAAGAAATAACCCAGCCAATCCTCAGAATCATAAAAAAAAAAAAAATCATAAAATATTACTGTTTCAAGTCACAAAGTTTTGGGATGGTTTGCTGTGGAGCACAGACTAAATCATCAAGAATAACAGAAAACTTCTTTAAAGTATGTTATGGATTGAATGTCTGCATCCCCCCAAAATTCATAGTGAAATCTCATCTCACAGAGATGGTCTTGTGTGTGAGCAGGGTAATGTTTTTATTGAAAGACATGAGAGATATAGAAAAGGGGTTTTTCTCCCTCTTTGTTAACATAAAGATAAATTGGACATTTTTCTATATCCTACTCTAATGTGTTAGTGTACTGCTTCCTTTCTGCAGTATTTGGGAAATTGAATACGCTGTTACACCCAAATGTGTTAGATGACACCGCTAAACGCACTGTACTTGGCCCAGCGCTCAGTGGGAGCATGGAGATGTTTAGGGGTAGGGGGTGAGAGTATTGACTACGTAACATTTTAAGGGCTCCCTATAACTGTTGAAAAAGGACATTAATACTAGAGCTGAAGTTAAAAAATAGTATTATCTGAATTTTTTAAGATTTTATTTTATTTTATTATCAAGATTTTATTTGAGAGAGAGCTGGGGGTGAAGAGGTAGAGGGAGGGAGGGAGGGAGGGACAGAGAGAGAGAGAGAGAGAGAAAATCCGAAGCAGACTCCCTGCTGAGTGCACAGCCCAAAGTGGGACTTGATCCCACAACCCTGAGATCGTGACCTGATCCGAAATCAAGAGTTGGATGCTTAACTGACTGAGCAATGAAGACTATGAGCACATACTCTTGAGAAACACAACTGTATGGAACAGAGGACTGCTCTTGAAGAACTCACACTCACACTCTCTCACACTCACTCTCTCTTTCTCTCTCTCACACACACACACACACACACACACACTCACCCCAGACCAAGTGCAAAGGCAGCAGTTTGAAAAGTAACTAGACAACCAGTAAAGGAGACCGACTTACTAATATTAAACTGACCACTGGAAAGACAGGAATCTGTTGGGACTCTTACCAGGGACAGAAGCACCGTGGGCATCATTTCTGCAATCTCATTCTACCTTGCTAATGCCGACCCTTGGCAGGTGCGGTGCTGGCAATCATTCTCTAACCCATTAGCCCCGCACAGCACGCCCCACCCCAGTGTGCTGCAGCCGCTTAACAGGCACAGAATGAGTGTCCTGCCCCAGGCACCACAGCCCCACATCAAAGGGCCAGGCAAGCCCCCAGCACAGCCCCAATGCAGCCCCAGCACAGCCCCAATGCAGCCCCAGCACAGCCCCAGCATAGCCCCAGCACAGCCCGCTGGGAGAACATGCTTCTCTTGTTACCTCCCCCCACCCCCTGGCCTCGACGGATCATCAGCTGGGCGAGTGTCCCACCCCCGTTGCATGGCACCCAGGGCTGCACCACAGTTGATGGGCACATGAAGCCCACGAATTCCCCTGGAGCACGGGCCCTCATGCCCACCGGGGGTTGTGCACCGGGGACCCACCAGTCATCTCCTACGTAAGGCGACTCCTTTAAGAATGGGAGGTGTTCCACCTAGCAAAGGGAAACGCACACGGACCATCAGGCAAAATGAGGGCACAGAGGAGTATGTTCCAAATGAAGGAACAAGACAAAACTTAAGAAAAAGACCTTAATGAAACAAAGCTAAGTATGTAGCTAATGAAGAGTTCCAAGTATGGTCACAAGGATGATACTGAACTCTGGCAAAGAAGGGATGAACACAATGAGAACTTCAACAAAGACATAAAAAATGTAAGGAAGTATCAAACACAAGTCACAGAGACGAAGAACATGCAACATGCATTCCTGCACTAGGAATACAGAAGTTTAACAGCAGACCCTGCATAAAGCAGAAGAACAGATCACGGAGCGGGAAGACAAAGCAATGGAATTCTCCCAGATACAGCAACAAAAAGAAAAAAGAATTAAAAGAAGTGAATATACCTTAATGGACCTAGAGGCCAACATCCAGCCGACTAATATACATATTGTAGGGGTCCCAGAAGCAGAAGAGAGAAATAAAGGGGCAAAAGCTCATTTGAAAAAATAATAGATGAAAACTTCCCTAATCTGGCCAAGGAAACAGACATCCAGGTCCAGGAAAGCCAGTGAGTTCCAAATAAGATGAAACCAAAGAGACCTACACCAAGACATATTATAATTAAAATGGTAAAAGTCAAGGGTAAAGAGAGCCCTAAGAGCACCAAGAGACAAACAGCGTGTCACATACAAGGGAACCGTGTAGTGTAGCTGTGGTCATGAGGCTATCAGAAACTTTTTGGCAGAAACCCCTCAGGCAGATGAGAGTGGCATGACATACAGAGCGCTAAATGGAAAATAAACGTCCAAACAAGAACACTCTGCCTGGCAAGGTTATCATTAAGAAATGAATGACAGAAAAAGAGTTTTCTAGATAAGCCAAAACTAAGAAGTTCACCACTAAACTGGCTGTACAATAAATGTTAAAAAAAACAACTCTTTAAACTGAAAAGATGATACTGATTAGTAACAAAAATATGTAACAATCTCAGCAGAAAAATATATAGGTAGATTAATCTACCAAACATTCAAAGAAGATTTAATAACTATCGTCAAACTCTTGCAAAAAACTAAAGGGCAGTGAAGGCTTCTAAACATACTTTGCAAAGCCAGCTTTACTCTGACACCAAAAGCAGACAAGAACGCTACCGAAGAATTACAGACCAGTATCACTGATAAACACAGATGCAAAAATCCTCAATAAAATAGTGACAAACCAAATCCAACAATACATTAAAAGGATGATAAATCATGACAAACTGGGGTTTATTCCAGGAGTTCAATGATGATTCCACATCTGTCAATTAATGTGGGACATCACGTAACTAAATGAAAGTTAAAAATCCTATAATCATCTCAATAGATGTAGAAAAAGCATTTGACAAAATTCAACACCTCTATCTGATTAAAAAAAAAAACTCTCAAGAGAGTGGGTATAAAGGAAACATGTCAACATAATAAAGCTCACATGTGACAGTCCCACAGCTATCATCACACTGATGATGAAAAGATGAAGGGTTCTCCTGAGAACAGTAACAAGACAAGGCACAGATTTGGAAGACCTAACCACAGCAATTAGGCAAGGAAAAAAATGTATCCAAATCAGAAAGTAGTAAAAGTATCACTATTTGATGATGACATGACACCATATACGGAAAACAAAAGAATTAACAAAAGAAGTGTTAGATCTGATATGTGAATTCGGTAAAGTCGCAGACACAGTATCAACATACAGAAATCTGTAGTGTTTCTATACACAAATAACGCAACATCAGAAAGAGAAATTATAAGTGGGTAAAAACAAATAAAGTACCTAGGAGTACATATAATTAAGGAGACGAAATACACTATACACTGAAAGTTATACTGATGAAAGAAACTGAAGACACAAATAAATGGAAAGACATTCTATCCTCACAGACTGGAAGAACAAATATTGTTAAAATGTCCACACCACCCAAAGCAACCTACAGATTCAATGCAATATCTATAAAAACTCCAATGGCAATTTTCACAGAACTAGAACAAATAGACCTAAAATTTGTATGGAACTACAAATGACCCTCAATAGTCAAAGCAATCTTGAAAAGAAGAATAAAGCTGCAGGTTTCATGCTTCCTGGTTTCCAACTATACCATAAAGCTGTAGTAATCAAAATAGTATGGTATGGGCATAAACAGACTTATAGATCAATGGAACAGAATGGAAAGGCCAAAAATTAATGCGCACATACATGGTTAATTAATTTACAGGGAAGGAGGCAAGAATACAGAATGGAGGAAGGACAGCCCCCTCAGTAAACAGTGTTGGAAAATTACACATTAAAATGGAAAACAATGAAATGACGAAATGACCACTATCTTATCCTGCACACAAAAAGTAACACAAAATGGATCAAGACTTGAATGTAAAACCTGAAACCATAAAACTCCTACAAGAAAACATAAGCTGTAAGCTCTTTGACATGGTCTTAGCGACGGTTTTTTGAATCTGACAACAGCAAAAGCAAAAATGAACAAATGGGACCACAACAAACTAAAAAGCTTTTGCACAGTGAAGGAAACCATCAACAAGATGAAAAGGAACCTACTCAATGGGAGAAGATATTTGTAAACCTTATCTCTGATAAGGGGTTGGTATCCAAAACATAGGGAGAACTCCTAAAACTCAACACCAAAAGCCAAACAATTCGATTTAAAATTGAGCAGAGGACCTGAAGAGACATTTTTCCAAAGAAGATACACAAATGACCAACAGACACATGAAAAGATGCTCAACCTCACTCATCATCAGGGAAATGCAAATCAAAACTACAGTGAGATACCACCTCACACCTGTCAGAATTGCTATTATCACAAAGACAAGAAATAACTAATGCTGGAGAGGATGTGAAGAAAGGGGAGCCCTCGTGCACTGTTGGGGGGAATGGACCCTGGGGCAACCACTGTGGAGAAGAATATGGAGGTTCCTCAAAACATGAAAAATAGAACTACCTTATGATCCAGCAATTCCACGTCTGGATATCTACTCCAAGAAAATAAAAATACTGACTGGAAAAGATAAATGCACCTCCACATTCACTGCAGCATGTGCAACAGCCAAGACGTGGAGACAAGTCAAATGGCCACTGATAGATGAATGGCTAAAGAAAAACATGGTGTTTATGTGTGTGTGTCATGTATGTATCATAATGCATATGGAATACGTGTGTGTGTGTGTGTGTATATAATGCAATACTAGGCCACAAAGAATGACAGCCACCGCGTCAACATACATGGACCTTGACAGTGTTATGCTAAGTGAAATACGTCAGAGAAAGACAAATACTGCATGATTTCCTATGTATGTGGAATCTAAAAAATAAAACAAAACGGAATAAAACCCAGATTCAAAGATACAGAGAAGAGAGTGGTGGCTGCATGGGAGGGTGAGGGTGGACAAAAATGGGTGATGGAAATGAAGAGGTGCAAACCTCCAGTTATAATTAAGTGTTGGGGATGTAATACACAGCATGGATCTATAGTCAGTCACATTGTATTAATTTTGTATTGACTTATGGTGCTGATCAGTTTGCAATTACACAAATGTCAAATCACTAGGTTTTGTACACATCAAACTAATAGGATACTGTATGCAATTATAATTTTTTTTAAAAAAAGGTTAAGAAGTTCAGAGGATAACCAGGGCAAGTGAAAACGTGGATGTTAGGGTCAGTACAAACACTAGCTAAAAAATTCATCTGTGTCCTATAACATCCCACACTTATTTAAATTTTCCTGATGGGCTCAATATTTGTTGGAAACAGGTTGCTTGAAAGGTCATGCAGTTGTGATGTATTTTAATTCCCCCCAGTATAGACCAGTTTCTCGGAGCTTCCATTTTTGCATGTCTTTAACATATTGATAAAACTGAGTCCATTATCTTGTAAAATGTCCCACATTCTGGATCCACTGGTGTTTCTTAATTTGTTCCTTACCCCCTGTGATTCCTGTTAACCAAAAAGTAGTTCTAAAATCTCGACTGGGTTCAAGTTCACTTTTTTTAAAAGAGGTCTTTGGAAAATGTACTTTTGACGGCACCACATCAAAGGTATCCAGCGTCTGTACAACTCCTCTCTCTGATATGAAGACTCATCACTGGGCACAGGGAGCAGCAGCTGATCCCCCTCTTGCAAACTTCCCCATCAACCTTCCACTTCGTGGTTTCAAATTTCAGTAACAAGTTTAATGAATCGATTACTTTATAAGGATTTGTAAAAGTGATTTTTCAAATTCTGCCATCCTTCTGATTATTGAGAATTATCCAGTAAAGAACATTCTTCCATCAATTTTCCTTTCATTATCATGAAATCTCATTCACAAAGCAAAGATAAATGCTGGTTTCCCTTTAACAGCCACTTTTCAAACTAAGAGACATTTTCTTACTAAATGATAACATAGAAAAGTAAAGTATCAAGTTCATAATATTAGTGAATTTAGTGTTTCCTTGTAAACTCATATAAAATCATCGCGTATGTTACAAAATTAAATAGACTGATAATGACTTCCCATTCTTTTGCTTTTGTCTCAAACGGTCTTAGAACTTGAAAAGCGGCAAGTATTCAAATTCAGACTTGCCCTACGAAGGCAAAGTTGTAGCTAACAAACATGTTCCTGAAATACCAATAAATGTATTCCCATAGAAGGATATGGGAGACACAGGAGCATCTTCAGCTTCCTGATTTCACAAAATAAATGCAGCAGGACTGTGTGATTTCTGCAGTAACTGAGGAAAAGCCCGTGAGTCAGGATCAGCGCACCTGCTGAGAGCCAGCATCCACAGCTGCAGAGCTCCTAACAGCCAAGCGGTGCATCATGGCTCAAATTATATGAGCCATTAATCCTCAAATCTTTGGCAATAGAAAAACCATCATTAGGAAGAAACAAAACTCCTTTCCAGAACTTTGCTATGAAACCACTATTGGGTCTGAAGAAATAATCAAGTTCTGGAACTTCAAAGCGTGTTTAGGAAAAAAGTAACTGAATATGTAGCTAGCACTTAAAAATACATAGCTCTTACAGAAAAACAACTATGTTATTTTAATAGAAAATCTTTTTATAGAGAATTACAGCTAGCAAGGAACTTGATCAGTAAGAACCTCCTCCCCAAACGTGCTACGTTTCTGAGCAGGATGAAGGCCCCTGCAGCTGTTCCCTACCTTGTCTCTGCTCCTAGTCCCTCCCTCCTGCGGTCACTGCTGCCAGATGGCCCTGCACTCACCACGGCCCACTCTCTAGGCTCCCCACTCTCAGGCCCGCCTTGGCCCCTGCTGCCTCCTGGCCTCACAACCCACCAGCCCTCCCCCTTCTCCCCCTGTGCTGCAGCCCCACCTGTCTCACTGCTGTCCCTCCAATTAAACATCAGGGATGGCCCGTAAGTATACAGAAGGATGTTCAATCTCAGTAATAAAAAACACACAATGAGATACGACGTTAACCCACTAGATTAACAAGTATGAAGGCATTCAAAAATACCACCTACTGGTGGGAATTAAAGGAGGTAGATACTACAATCTTCTGGTGAAAACGTAAAGTTCTACAACCACTAAAAACATTCTGACCCAATTCTATTCGTAGATACATACCCTAGAGAAAGTTCTGCTCAGACATATCATGAGACAGGTACACAAATAGACATACTGCATTGTTTGTCATAGCTACAAATATCAAGTTCTATTTATATAACATATAATGAAATATTATAAAGCAAAAATAATGAAACTACAGCTAAACCAGTAACATAAACAGATATTAGAAAAATAATGTAAAGTGAGATTCCAAGTCCTAGAACACCACATGCAGTACACTGTTTCATCAATTTAAAAATTAGCAAAATGAAGCAATATACTTTTAGGAACAAGTGTGTGTGTGTGAATGCATTCATGTAATACAACTACTAAAAAAGTATAATTAAAAAAGTTTAAAACAAAAGAGAATGTTGGCTCGTTTAGCAGAATGGTAGAGGAACAGAACAATCATGGAAATTGATTCAAGTTACTGGTAATACCATTGTTCTTTGTTATTGGTTCATGAGTTCCATTTTATCATCATGCTTTTAATGTTTTATGTATGTATTAATGTTATATGTACAGTCCTTATACATATAACATATAGATGAAAGACTGTATTTTGAAAAGACAGTGAAAATTTCACAACTAAAGAAACACACACGAGTCCCATAGAAATATAAATCTTGAAGGAAAGCTTCCAAACTCATTCTATGAGGCCAGCATTACCTTGATCCCCAAACCAGAAAAAAACCCATCAAAAAGGAGAATTACAAACCAATATCCCTGATGAACGGGGATGGAAAAAATCTCATTAAGATACTAGCTAATCGGAAAAGGATTATTCACCATTACCAAGTGGGATTTATCCCTGTGCTGCAAGTTTGGTTCAACATCCGCAAATCAATCAACGTGATACAATACATTAATAAAAGAAAGAACAAGAACCATATGATCCTCTCAATAGATGCAGAAAAAGCATTTGACAAAGTACAGCATCCTTTCTTGATCAAAACTCTTCAGAGTATAGGGATAGAGGGTACATACCTCAATATCATAAAAGCCATCTATGAAAAACCTACAGCGAATATCATTCTCAATGGGGAAAAGCTGAGAGCTTTCCCCCTAAGGTCAGGAACGCGGCAGGGATGTCCACTCTCACCACTGCTATTCAACGTAGCATTAGAAGTCCTAGCCACAGCAATCAGACAACAAAAAGAAATCAAAGGCATCCAAATCAGCAAAGAAGAAGTCAAACTCTCACACTTTGCAGATGATACGATACTTTATGTGGAAAACCCAAAAGACTCCACCAAAAAGTTACTAGAACTCATACAGCAATTCAGCAACATGGCAAGATATAAAATCAGTACAAAGAGGTCAGTTGCATTTCTATACACCAACAATGAGACAGAAGAAAGAGAAATTAAGGAATTGATCCCATTTACAATTGCACCAAAAACCATAAGATACCTAGGAATAAACCTAACCAAAGAGGTAAAGGATCTGTTCTCTAGAAACTACAGAACGCTTATGAAAGAAATTGAGGAAGACAGAAAGAGATGAAAAGACATTCCATGCTCATGGATTGGAAGAACAAAAATTGTTAAAATGTCTATGCTACCCAAAGCAATTTACACATTCAATGCAACCCCTATCAAAATACCACCAGCATTTTTCACAGAGCCAGAACCACCAACCCTAAAATTTGTATGGAACGAGAAAAGACCTGAATAGCCAGAGGAATGGTGAAAAAGAAAAGCAAAGCTGGTGGCATCACAATTCTGGACTTCCAGCTCTATTACAAAGCTGTCATCATCAAGACAGTATGGTACTGGCACAAAAACAGACACATAGATCAATGGAACAGAATCGAGAGCCCAGAAATGGACCCTCAACTCTATGGTCAACTTATCTTTGACAAAGCAGGAAAGAATGTCCAGTGGAAAACAGACAGTCTCTTCAACAAATGCTGTTGGGAAAATTGGACAATCACATGCAGAAGAACGAAATTGGACCATTTCCTTACACCACACACAAAAATAGACTCCAAATGGTTGAAAGACCTAAGCGTGAGACAGGAGTCCATCAAAATCCTAAAGGAGAACACAGGCAGCAACCTCTTCGACCTCAGCCGCAGCAACTTCTTCCTAGAAACATCGCCAAAGGCAAGGGAAGCAAGAGCAAAAATGAACTATTGGGACTTAATCAAGATAAGAAGCTTTTGCACAGCGAAAAAACAGTCCACAAAACCAAAAGACAACCGACAGAATGGGAGAAGATATTTGCAAATGACATATCAGATAAAGGGCTAGTATCCAAAATCTATAAAGAACTTATCAAGCAGGGAACATGATGTGATGAACGCTGGGTGTTATACGCAACTGATGAATCAATAAATTCTACCCCTGAAACTACTAATACTCTATATGTTAATTAATCGAATTTAAATTAAAAAAAAAAGAAACATAAATCTTTGGAGAAAAATGAAGATTTGCGGGAAGTTGCTATTTTATGTAAGTCAGGAAAGGCCTGCTTGACAAGGTCACCTGAAGGTAAGAGTGAGCCATGCAGATATCTAGGGAGTCAAAGTGCCTGGCAGGGGAAAGAGAAAACACGAAGGCTTGTAGGCAGAAGCCCGTGGCCAGGGTGGTCTGTGTGCTGTCCCGGGTGAGCCAGGAAAGGAGGAGCAGAAGACACTGACCGAGGGGTGTGGAGGGGCTTGGAGACGTTTGTACTCTGAGTTGGATGGGAAATGACTGGGGGAAAAAGACAACTGCTACCACCACCTAAAAACTATGAAAATGACCACCCTTTTGTGGGAACACCTTATTTGCTGAGTTGGGCTGGCCTTGCCTAGAAGCCAAAATTCCTCTAAGAGGGTTTAAGGGCTTGTGTAAATGTCGATTCAATTGACTTAAGACTTTTTCTGAATCATGCAGGGTATTGACTAGATGCAGAAAATAAGAACAACTTGCACCAAAATTTCACAACAGTTATCTCAGATTGCTCTAGAGATTCACTGATTTCTAAAGAAAGGAAATGGTTTTGTTGAAAACAATTTTAAGACTGCAGTTTAAGACTGCATATCCCTGAGTTTACGAATTCCATAAATAACAGCTCAAAACTGTTCAAGTGTAAAGTCTTACATACAATATCCAATGATAACACATCTTTTTCTCGTAGCTGTGGAACCAAATCACAAACTCAACATAAACAACATTTGTTATTTTCTTTTTTTGGTTTTAAATGGACAAGAGAAACTGACAGTTACCAAATGCACAAAATCCCTAGGTTTAAAACACTCGTATGGGAAAAAAATTCTTAAGAACAGTGAATTCTTGGGGATAGCTTCCTATATTTAATAATTCAAGAAACCTGGGTTATAGCGCCGGGCCTACCACTTACCAGGTCATGACAACGGGAACTCACTACACCTCTAAGTGAAGTTGTGACTAGATGATTTCTGAAGTCTGTTCCTACAGTACAATACCTTTTGTTTGTTCTTTGTTTTTAATTCTGAGCCTACAGTCAAGAAAGAAATCTAACTTTGACTAAACTGTCAAAGAGAATCTGATAGGCAGTTTTCATGTTATTTAGAATACCAAAATGAGAAATTCTCTGCAGTTTCTCAAAACTCTAGTACAGATGCTTTCAGCGCTGAGGGTGCCAAAGGATCACCCCAAAATATGAATTTCAAAGCCCCATTCCCCAACAGTCTGATTTCACACATCTTGGATGGGAACTTAGCAATCTACCTGTTAAAACAAACTTCCCAAGTAATTCTCATGTAACTGGCCAACACCACCACCCTCAGATATTCCCTAGGGGTTAACTTAGCAGTAAGACACATACAAAGCTTGATGATTAATCTACACCTGCAACTGTGGGTGAACAGCTAATTTCAAAAAGATGGAAAGAAAAGAAAAAAGTCATAAAGACATGAGTCTGTTGGTTTTACAGTGACAAGGAGACAAATCTGGGAAAGAGAGAAAACAACAGAATTGCTCAGAGAGTTGAGATCCTTCAGATCCACGGCCATGGTTTTGAATGAAGAGGTTACGTAAAGAAGTAGAGAGACTACAGCCGCGGATTACTGGTGCGGGCAAGCTCATGTGGTTACTGGACACACTTTCAAAACAACCAAGTAGATAACCTATTACTCCTTTGACTGCTTCATTCTGGCTTTAGGGTTGCACCAACATGGTTAAAGCTTCCCGTTCCTTACTGGTAACTGCACACCTAACATCCAATTCCCGGTGAGGATCTTGCGGCTCCCCAGCCGGCCTGTGGTCAGACCTCACCTCAGTGTCTGCTGTCAGACAGTCTACTACGGATCATTCTCTCTACCTTGATGATTTAAGAAATGTTCTTACCGAAATATAAAAAAAATATGTAAATTGACATATTTGAGGTAAAATTTTCAATTGCTAGCGAGATCAAGACCCTTGAGGGGTAATTGTAGGCAGTTTACACTGATTTTATGTGTTAGATGTTGATATTTAACTCAAAATAGTAACAAGAAAAAGGAACAAAATATCAAATAAAAGATCCAAGTAATTAAAGAGATGACTTCACTATATGGAATCATTGGATTATATTTCATAATGGCAAATCCTACTACATGGCCCGCCTCTGGTCCTAACTGTGGCAGAGTCCGCAACAAATCAGTGCTTACTCTAGAGAGGAACTAAAAGAGATGGAAAACATTTGTGAATTAAAATTTTATTGAATCTTAATTTCAGTTTATTAAATTGCTTAGTACAGTTTCACAGTTTTCTCCTATTTTTCTGACCATTTGTTCAAATTTCACACTGTTTTTTTCTAAGCTACGTGCTGCACGTTTTCTTAGTCTGGAGAATATGCTGTCACTGCATGATTATCAACAAATGCAAACATAAAAAGAAAAAGGAAAAGGAAATTAAAAAAACACAGCTGTTAAATAAAACTGCTATTATTAAAAGAAGGGTCTCCTACTCCTACAACTGAACCCGTTGCAGATATCTTCAAATGCCCAATTTCTTTTAAAAGAGAAATAAAACAAACTTCTATATGACAAAAAACTAACTTTCCATGGTTCTTTAGTGACTATAATGATTAACAAATTTGCATTTGTTTTGTTCTATTAGATTTTGTGACAAATGAGTGAAGATGTACAGTAACTAAAATCCATCCTTAGAAACCAATGAAGGGGAAAACCACCAGATGCCATACAAAAAAAAAAAAACACACACAAGAACACGCACCCACAGACACCTCCTTTTCTAAACACATATAATCTTATAAAAATTCTACCTTTTCTACCTCTTTTATAAAAATTGTACCTCTGATTCAGGAATGATACAGAAATACTTTCATGATCGCTGTTTGTACTCAATTGTATATAATATGTGATTATATTTATATGTAAATATACATATGTATATACATGTACATTTCATGAATCAATTTATTGATTTACTTATTTACTACTTCCTGTTGACTTTATAAGATCTGAAAATTTCCGGAAACTGTGTGCAAAATTTTGTGTGTACATGTATATATTTTTCTGAGGAGAGACTTCAGAGCTTCAGGTGCTAAAAGGGATCCATCCTACAAAAGCAAAGGTTAAGAACTACCTTAAACTATGATTGTTACTGGTCCTGATGCTTTCAAAGTATACTATAACTCCTTTTACTACTCCCCTACTGTTACCCTTTTCAATTTATAAAATGCTGCTTTATAAATAATGCTGAAATGAGACCCACTATAACTTTACAACTGGTTATTTACTAAGGATCAACTTTAGAAACGCAACTGCTATGTCATACTCACACACTGCGACAATTTCTCCAGGGCATCTGCTACACTATGTTCAGGTCTGAGATTGGCTCAAGGATGCAATAAAAACTAAAGATGTAACGTATGGTGACTAACATTAACATAGTAAAAATTTTAAAAAGGAAAAAAATGTATATGAACATGAACAGCCATGGTGTGGTAAGAATTTCCTCATATGATAAATGTCCTTAATTAGACAAGAGCACTCTTTCCTAGCTGATACACAGAAGGCAGTGGACATAAGGTTCTCAAGTTCTCTACTAAGAGAAAAACAAACTATCCAAATTAATACAAAGAGACTGAAAAAAATCAAGAAATGCCAGTAAGCAACAGGACAGTATGAACAATGTAATGAAAATTTCAGAAGTAATGATGGACAGATTTTTTTTTTCAAAAATTAATGAAAATTATAAAACAGGTTCAAGAAACCCAATGAACACTAGTAGTAAGATGAAGAAAAAGAAATCTATACCATAATCCAACTATTTAAAACCAGTTACAAAAAGAAAATATATAAAGCCATGAAAGGGAGGGAAAAAGAACATTAGGCAAAGAAACACAGTAATAATCTCGAGACTCCAGACATTAAAGGATAAGAAAATTATGAACAACATTACAACAAGAAGCTTGATTATCAAGATGAACAGACGAATTCTTTGCGGTATCCATATATTATCTACAGGTACGAAGATGACCAAAACTGACCCAAGAAAACTAAAATAATGATCAATAACTTTATACGGATGAAAGCAATTGAGTTTCTATTGCGCTCCTGTTCTTCTTTATCTCATTTTTACACCTGCTGTAAATACACGAGACCGAACCCATATTCTTCTCCCCGTGGCCCGTCAGTTCTTCCAGAGAAACTACAGGAACAATATAGTTTAACTTCATTCATCGCATGGATCCCAGAACTCTTCATTTTCTGTGTGGGTCCAAACTTATGTCTGGTGTCACACCTCTTCCTGAAAACATCCAGCAACCATTTCGTAGAGTCAATCTGCAGGCAATAAATTCTGTATTTATTTGTCTTCCTTTATGGAAGACACTTTGCTGGGTATAGAACCAGGTCCAAGAGTTTCCTTGTTGAGCCCTTCCCAGTTACCATCCTACTGTGTGCTCGCCAACTCCAGAGAAGGCCGCCCGGATAATGGTCTTTGTTTCTCTGTGCTCTGGTGGGACAAAGCTCTCGGTGTTTTGGTCTTTTGTTTTGGCAGTTCAAATATCTGTGCATCTCTGTGGGATCCTTTCCCTCGGGGCAGATGGGGAGTTACCTGGAACGGTGCTCTTTGAGCTTCACGGATTTGTGGACCCCGACTACCTCGTGGTCAGACTGTGTGATGTTGTCCCACAGTGTTGGATACTTCGTGGTTGTGTTTTTCCTACTCTGCTTCCTCCTGTGTTTCAGTCTGGGTAACTTCTAACGATCTATCTTCAAATTCATGGGTTCTCTGCTTGGATGTTTCAAGTCTACTGCTTAGCTCAAAGATCTTCTTCTCCGTTAATACTCCGCTTATTTCTAGTACTTTCATCTTCTCCAGACTTGTAGTTTCTACATCACTGCTGAAATTAACTAGTTTTCCAACAGAACCTTTAACACACAAATCATCATTATTTACATCACCTAGTGGACCGTTGCAACACCCAGGTCATATCTAAGTCTGGTTCTATTGACTGCTTGGGAAACAAACATCTCGCGAGGGTGCAGCTTGCTTCCTCGCATGGGGCACGTCCCCGTTTCCTGCACTGTTTTGAGCGCAGAGCATCTTCTGTGGGGCAGCAGAGACCTGGGCAGTGTCGGTGCGTGGGAAGGGCATGGGGCCTGGGAGTGGGGTTCATGTTCGGTCTGGGGATTGTTGCTAGAGTTACCCCGAGCACACTGCGGACTCTGGGTTCCCGTGCAGGTTCTCTCACTTAGGCTGGGGGCTGGTGGGGCGGGGGGCTTTCATTGCTGTCTGCCCCACCCTCAAGATTAGGGCTCCTGTTCCTGCACCTCAGAGAGGACCGGTCACCCATGACCCCGCAGGAGGCTCAAACAGCCCCTTGTTACTCACTGTTCGCCCACCGTCTGCTGCCCCGATTTATGCGTCTGTCTTCGGTGAACATGGTCTCCCGGGTCAGGAGATGGGCCTTCTCAGAGCCCCGACCCTGTCCCCCCGCAGTTCTAGGACAGGCACGGATGCGGCCCCCGTGCACAGGTCTGGAGGGTGTTTCTATCTACCAATATGCCTCCAAGAAGTTCTCTAGTCCTCCCTTACAAGCCTTCTGGTTGTGGAATCGCTGCCACTGAGACCTGATACTTACTAGCCTGCGGGTAGGGGGTAAACGACGGGGACCCTCTTGTTGAAGACCAGTCTGCAGCTTCGGGGGATGCGGCCTTCTCACTGCTCCTGCCCTCCGAGCTGTAATCTGGACAGATTTCTTCTCCTAACAGAAGGGTGAAGAAGTTTTTTCCTATTGCCTTCTACCAGTTGCAGTGTTTCAACGGTACCCTAAGGGCGATGGTGCAGCTCCCTTTTGTCGTCTTGGTTTTTTGCCTCCTCCCTTGAGATAGAGGCTTCTGTTCCAAAAGGCAGACAGAGACAGATCCATGCGCCTCGTCCCCCCAAAGGGACTTTGTTCTGCTCCCCAGGCCATCCCCCGGAAGCTTTCTATGACTAGCATCAGCAGGGGTCCACGGAGGAGAGGCCTGCAAGAAGTGGAGATCCAGGTCTGACCACACCTGCGGGCACTCGTCTCCCCTTAGTTCTCAGCCAGCTGGTGTTCATCGCCTCTCTCTGAGGGGTTCAAGAAAAGTCAGGACCTGTCTTGTTTGTTAGAGGAGGAACAATGCTCCCTGCGCCCATCTCTATGCCTGAGTCGAACTCACTACTGAGCACAATGGCCTTCCTGTGGTCACAAGCCTGGCCACCAGCACAGAAAGATTTCTGATGCTGCAGTGTATCTACCCGATGACAAGAGTACCCTCTGGTCCCGCGTGTGGTGAGTGCCGACCCAGGGAAGGAGTCTGGGTGGCCCTGCTAGCGCCTCACTCTGCCTTCATCACCCAGGGAAGAGGGCCCTTTTTGCTTAATTTTGCTGCAAGAAAACAAGAGATGTAGAAGGATGAAGAGAACGGCACTCCATGAATCCTCCAGAACCACAGAAACTAATGGCAACTACTGTTTCTTGAGGACTATTTCAATGACTTCATAGATCTGGGCAGACAACCATTCATTTATGGAAGATGAGCACAGCGTGGGAGGGTCCAGAGCTCCCTTCTCCTACAGACACACGGAGCCAACGGCCACACGTGCTGCAACTCGCTCTGAAAACTGCCTGAGTCTGGCAGACCAGGTCTTCCGTGGCTAAAGGCATCAAGAAAAGGCCACACAGAGAAGATGAGGAGGGAAGGAGGCCCATAGGGAACCAACCCCTGGCTAGGCGATGACCCATAAGGAGGAGGGATGCCACAGGCCGGCATGGAGACATTCATTCCCCGAGAAGGGGCCTGAGCCTCAACTTGGGCCTCCCGGTCTCAGGGACGTACACTGGAAACTGGAGCCCCCATCACGTCTGGCTATGAAAATCGCCACGCCTGACTCCGGGAGCCGAGCAGGAGGGTTACAGTAAGCAGAGTCTCTGCTCTTCGAGGCCAACACACTAGATCACTAGGCCTGAGATCCAGCACACAAGCACCTTTTCAAAGGGAAGTTTAAAAAGTGCCCAGGAAACAGACTAAGGGTTGCTGTAGGGGAGGGGGGTGGGAGGGTGGGGTTAAGTGGGGGACGGGCATGAAGGAGGGTGCGTTATGCCATGAGCACTGGGTGTAATATGCAACGGATGAATCACTAGATTCTACCTCTGAAACTAATAGTACTCTATGTTAATTAACTGAATTTAAATTAAAAAATAAAAATTAAAAAAAATAACATAAGAGTAAAAAGTGCCTAGGGTGTAAGTGAAGGAGATTTCCTAATTTTAGGACTTGTGCCAGAGAGTCGGGGACCTGTAAGAGCTTTCTCTGGGAGAGAAGATGCAAGCAAGCATCACTTTTCTTTCCTCTCATCAGCCTAGCTGGCCAGACCAGTTCCGACACTGTAGCTACCAGAAGCCCCGCCCCGCCCCAGCATCCCGCTACCATCCGGCCCGGCCCAACCCCACCACCCTAGAAGGCACCTTCCAAGTGCCTCCCAGCTGCCACAGCTGATGGGCAGCCCGGGGTGACGAGCTTCCCCCACCAGGGACTCCGGTCTTACCGCACTTTGCAGGCAGGCTCCACCAGGAGCTGACACCCACCCAGAGAAACTACTGTCCCAACACAACGGCAACAAGTACACAACTGTCAATAACTAGCTTAAACAGAAATGGACAAAATGCTCCAGCCAAAATATGGAGCATCTGGATCAAAAACAACAATAAAAACAAGACCCATGTATACACTGCCTTTGAAAGACCTAAAGACAATACAGAGTGGAAGGAACTGAAACAGATAATCCATGAAAATAGAGGAGAAAACCACAAGTCAGTAACAATACTTAGACAATACAGACTTTAAAACGGACTGCCTTTTTAGGCACGTCTTCTAAAAGACGTGTCTTTTAGAAGACACGAAGCAGGGTATTAAATAAGGGTAAAGGGATCAATCCAACCAGAATAACTGTAAATATTTATGTACCCAACATAGGAGGCACCTGAATATATAAAGCAAATATTGACAGACATAAGGGACAGTATTTACGGTAATTCAGTAATAGTAGAGGACTTTAACACCCCATTTACATTAATGGATAGATCATTCAAACAGAAGGTCAGTAAGGAGACAATGGCTTTCAAGGGACCAAACAGATATAAAGAGAATATTCCATTCCAAAAATGGAGAACACATATTCCTTTCAAGTGAATATGATTTATTCTCCAGAACAGACCACATGTTAAAACACACAAGAAGTTTCACAGTAAGTTTAAGAAGACTGAAATAATTATCAAGCACTCTTTCCGACACAATGATAGGAAACTAAAAATCAATTACAGTTAAGAAAACTAGAAAAAAAAAAAACCATAAACACACGGAGGCTAAAACACTAAGCTACTAAACAACCAACGTGTCAATGAAGAAAGACAAGAGAACACAAAAAAATACCTCAAGACAAATGAAAATGGAAATGCAATGGTTTGAAATGCTTGGGAAGCAGCAAAAGCAGTTCTAGAAGGGAAAGTTATAGAGATACAGGCCAACCTCAAGAAACAGGAAAAATCTAACTTTCCACCTAAAGGAACTAGACAAGGAACAATAAACAAAGCTCCAAATTAGAAGAAAGAAATGATATAGAGCAAAAACTAAAAAATACAGATTTAAAAAAATAGAAAAGATCAATAAAACTAAGATCTGGAAAAGACAAAACGGTAAACCGTCACCAGACTTAAGAGTAGAACAGAGAAGAACTTCCGAGGGGCGCCTGGGTGGCTCAGTCGGTTAAGCGACTGCCTTTGGCTCAGGTCATGATCCTGGAGTCCCGGGATCGAGTCCCGCATCGGGCTCCCTGCTCAGCGGGGAGTCTGCTTCTCCCTCTGACCCTCTTCCCTCTCGTGCTCTCATTCTCTCTCTCTCAAATAAATAAATAAAATCTAAAAAAAAAAAAAAAAGAAGAAGAGCTTCCAGGGATGATGGTGGAATAGGAGCCCCAAGCTCACCTCGTCCCACAGATACAACTAGGTAACACCCTCCCTCATCAGCGTACATAACCCAGGAACGACCGGGAGCGGCAGAGCAGACTCCACAGCTAAATGCAGGGAGCAGGCCACACTGAAGACGTGGGAGCTAGACGGACCCGTGGTACCATCTGTGGGGGCGCAGAGAAGGGAGAGGAGCAGACCCCACACCAGGTGCCCCAGAATCAGGGGGACCCAAAAGGGAAGATGAATCAATCCCCTTAACAGTTTGCTTTGAAAACCAGAGGGGCCTAACTTGGCAAATTCTTACCATCAGTGGAGCCTGACACCTGGAACTTTAAAAACCAGAGAGCTCAGATCTGGGAGACCCAGAGGACAACAGGAAAGTGAGCACCCACCCTTGAAGAGACAGCACAATCCACGGCCTCGGGAGACACAGCACAGAAGCAGCACTCTGGGCACCATTTCCCTGTCCTGCCGTCCGGCCTAACCACGGGGCCACCAGTGGGCACGAGTGCAGCAACACAACTCACCGCCTAGCATGCCCGCCGTGCAGCCCACACCCGCCTTCTATTGCGCAGGCCCCGGCACACAGACCTGGGCTCCAGATCTCTCACAGGACACCGGTCCAGCCCTTGCTACCACGGCCCAACCCACCCC
Source organism: Eumetopias jubatus (assembly GCF_037043125.1). Lineage (NCBI taxonomy): Eukaryota > Metazoa > Chordata > Mammalia > Carnivora > Otariidae > Eumetopias > Eumetopias jubatus. The sequence goes on from NW_028274819.1 coordinate 112,356,930, forward strand.
GCCCTCTTCCACAGATGTGTCCCCTCCACCCCGCCACGGCCCTAGGTCCTCAGTGGCCACAGGCCCCTTGCTAGCATTCCGTGCCCCGACCTCAAGTTCTCCTGCACCGTGCCCTCGGCTGGAGCCCTCCCGAAGACGTGCCACAGGCTGGCAGTGCGCCTGCAGTGCAGACAGGGGCCGGTACCCCTCTGAAGGGACCCTGACCCAGGGAGAAGGGAAGACAGCCACACACCGGTCAGACAGCAGCCCCAGCAGCGGGCGGGGGGCAGACAGCTGTCCTGCTGGGGACACTGCCCACCCACGATGGTTTCTCAGGGGACAGCACAGGGAAAGTGTCCTGTGCTCTGGTACCACTGCATCTCTGGTAAACTCCGGGTCTGACTCAACACAAGCCCCCTGTGGCCCCAGACTGGCCCGCACACAATACAGAATCCTTCCCCGGTGGGCACAGCCATGAGACAACTGGACTCCAGGCAAAAGCAGCTCAGCCACAAAAGCAGGGTGTGTGCGACGCACATGGGAGACACCCCGGAGGTGCCAGCGATGGTACAAAAACACACACAGGTCAGTACAACGGGACACAAAGCCCAGAAACAAACCATGGTTATGGCCAACTCACCTTCGACAGAGCAGGACAGAACACCCAGTGCAAAAAGGACAGTCTCTTCAACAAATGGTGTTGGGAAAACTGGACAGCCACATGCAGAAGAATGAAACTGGACCATTTCCTTACACCACGCACAAAAATTAGACTCCAAATGGATGTAAGACTTAAATATGAGACCTAAATCCATAAAACTCCTAGAGGAGAACACGGGCAGTAATTTCTCTGACATCAGCAATAACAACATCCTTCTAGATCTGTCTCCTGAAGCAAGGGAAGCAAAAGCAAAAATGAACTAGTGGGACTTCACCAGGGTAAAAAGCTTCTGCACAGAGAAGGAAACAATCAACAAAACTAAAAGGCAACCTACGGAATGGGAGAAGATATTTGCAAATAACATAACCAATAAAGGGTTAGTATGCAAAATCTACAAAGAATTTACACAACTCAATATCCCAAAGTCAAAGAAGCTAATTAAATAATGGGCAGAAGACATGAACAGACATTTCTCCAAAGAAGGCCTACAGATGGACAACAGACACATGAAAAGATGCTCAACATCACTATCATCAGGGAAGTGCAGATCAAAACCTCCATGAGATACCACCTCACACCTGTCAGAATGGCTAAAATTAACAAGTCAGGAAACGACAGATGTTGGCGGGGATGTGGAGAAAGGGGAACCCTCCTACGCTGTTGGTGGGAATGCAAGCTGGTGCAACCACTCTGGAAAACAGTATGGAGGTTCCTCAAACAGTTGAAAATAGAGCTACCATTCGATCCAGCAATTGCACTACTGGGTATTTAGCCAAAGAACACAAAGATACTAGTTTGAAGGGATATATGCACCCCTATTTCTATAGCAGCATTATCAACAATAGCCAAATTATGGAAACAGCCCAAGTGTCCATCGACTGACGAATGGATGAAGAAGATGTGGTATATATACAATGGAATATTACTCAGCCATAAAAAAAAGAATGAAATCTTGCCATTTGCAATGACGTGGATGGAGCTAGAGAGTATGATGCTAAGCAAACCAACTCAATCAGATAAAGATAGATACCATATTATTTCACTCAGATGTGGAATTTAAGGGGGAAAAAAAAACAAATATGAGCAAAGGGAAAAAAAAGGAGAGGCAAACCAAAAAACAGACTCTGAACTACAGAGGACACACTGATGGTGACCAGAGGGGAGGTGGGGGGGGGGGTTGGGAAACAGGTGCTGGGGATGAAGGAACACACCTGTCGTGATGAGCACCAAGTGGCGTATAGAATTGTTGAATCACTACACTGTACACCTGAAACTAATATTACACTGTATGTTAAAAATACTGGAATTAAAATAAAAAACTTAAAAAAAATGTTGCCTTAAAATAGTCACAGGAAATAAAATAAATATATTTTGGAGGAAGTGACAGCATTCAATATTATTTTTACTAATTCTAACAACTGTATTAAATATAGAACCCTTTGGCTCTTTTAAAATTTATTTAAGGTAGAGCTTGAAATCTACCATGTTAAATAAAATGAAAATTTTAAATAACAGCTTGTGGGGTCTGAAGTATTAAATCAAATTTCATGTTGTTTCTTTCAGGTTCAGTGTCAACATTTCCCCACACAGCACCTCTCTTCTCAGGTTACCTGAGAACCGATCATGCGTTGCGACGAGCGAGCTACGTTGGCAGGAAGACCAAAGAAACTCGGTCTGTCATCCTCCGGAAGCTTGTCGATGACAGCACGATAGTCCTAAATGTAAACAAGTGAAAACAGTGTTTCTACAAAGATTGAACTTAACAACCACTGAAATCAGAAAGGATAGACATTGGGAAGTATTAAATTATTAGTTACTCATATGTTCACATTTTCTAGGGAAATCTAACGTTCAGTCTGTGTAATACTTAGTTGTCTACAGAAAATAGTCCTGGTCATTACTACTTCTTCATCCCTAAATTTAAAAAATACAGTATCACATAATGTAACTCACCACATTCAAAGGAACTCTGCGTTGATTAAAACAGAACTACTTTGGTGGCCAGGGCTCCTATGTGTAAGAGATTGCGTGAGACGTTTTTAGGAAAGCCCCGAACCTAGCCAAGATTCATCTGCAGACTGCAGTTGTGCTTATTCCAAGAAAAATAATCCAGCTATCATCTGAAACTTACAGAAACCCCGGGAACCTGTACACACACGCTCTGGTAAGCAAGCACGGCTTCGTCAGTAACGGGACATGAAGCAATTTCACGGTGAGACTTCAGTGCACTGGTGAGATGTGGTGAGACGCACTGGCCACCGGATCGTTTCCTCCCAGAATTGCTGTCCGCATTGCAAAGGGTCATGTATCGAGCCAGTGTCTGCAGTTACGGACTCTAAACTCTAGATGGGAAACTGGAGTGTAGACGACCAAGAGGGTTTATTCACTTGGGCTCAAGGGTAAGAACTGTTTTGTTTGGTTGTTGTCCTGCAGAGGGGTCTTGCATACGTGTCTACGCTGTTGCTGCCCCACTCTCACCCTTTCCCATCCCTGGCAGCTGTCCGTGAAGCCCTCCGGACGCAGTGGCTGGACTTCAGGAAGCCCAGGGCCTGTAAACACATCCAATTTGGGAAAGACATGCTATTTTTTAAATTTTTTCCCAGCCTGTAACGCAGCACTTGTTACTTCCTCAAGGTGTTCAATCGCAATGTATACATGTATGCATCAGTCCGTATGTATGTATGAGCCTGGGGTACATGCCTGTACATGTGTGTGCGTTACACGGTATAGGGCACAAAGCGGATGTTCTTATCCTTCTGGGAAATTCTGGCCTCCTCCTTCTCCAGAACTCTGTTAGAAACTTAACATTGATTCTCATAAATCATCCTACAAATATAAAACTCTGATTCTCTACTGATACCCTTTGTTCCTTTCAAAACGGCTGTGAACTTTTCTCAGGTACATTGGCTAGAATCTGCCCCCCACCCCACAACCGTACAGACACGTTTCCTCAGTGACAGACAGCTGCACATCCACACCGATGTGTCCTCACTTGGATGCAGAAGAATGTACACCAAATGATACCATTTACGTGAAGTTCAAAAACAGGCCAAGTTAATGCAGGCTGGGGCGCCTGGGGGCCTCCATCGATTAAGCATCTGACTCTTGTTCTGGCTCAGGCCATGATCTCACCGTCCTGGGATCAAGCCCTACATCGGGCTCCGGGCTCAGCGGGTAGTCTGCTCAAGATTCTCTCTCTTCCTCTGTCCCTACCCCCAACTCATGTGCACTCTCTCTCTCAAATAAATCAACCTTAAAAACAAACAACAAAAGCTACAGTAGGCTATTAGAAGCCCAGACGATGTACCCTTTAGTGGGGGAGGCAATGACTAGAAGAGAAGACAAGGAGGGCTTGTGGGGAGCTGGTAATGCTGTGTTTCTGGATCCCAGTGCTGGTTACACTCCTGTGTTCAGTGTATAAAAATCCATTGCATAGTACATTTATGACGTGCACTTTTCCATAGAAGTTTTGTTTTTCAGTTTAAAGCTCACAGAGAGAGGGAGGACCTGTCAGTGCACTACGTGAAATAAATGGACCATGAATAGCCATGGGATGCGTCTATTTGCTGTGGGAAGCCCTCCCGCTAGAAAGTGAGCCCCAGAGATGCCCACGCTGCCCATGCGGTCTGGAACAGGGCCACCAGGGGCAGACAGATGAACAGTGGCTCCTACTCAATAAATGAGTGAATGAATGCAAGATACTGAAAACCAAAACAGATGGGATACGTTTAACTGGCAAGATATTCAGTAACATACTTAATATTGGTTTTTATACTTTGACTTTTGACAATTATGTCACTGAAACAGAAGAATTTTCTCAAAAAATACTTGCGATGAGAGAAAAATCCACAATCCTGAGAGAACTATATAATTGAATATGTATCTCTGTAATTCATGAAGAGCTATATAATCATAACTCTCTAGGTAATGAAAGCATTATTTGGACATTAAGCAAAGATAAGTTTGTGGCAAAATAAATTAGAATTGAAATCTTTCAGCTATATTTAGTACTATTTTCTGGAAAAGATGACTTCATCCTGCAAGGCTTTAATAGGATGACTCAAGGCGAAAAGCCCCAGGCGGCTATAATACACGTTCACAGGAATGTGGCCATCAAAGCCACCTCGAGTGTATCCCTCATACGGTTGGTTCTGCTTTCAACTCGTAAACCAGAAAGTGAAGATACATGTGTTAAGTATTTGATTTCTTTCCTGGTCAATAACATACCCGAGCCCTCTCATGCCCACTGGGAACTAGTGTGCACTCTCCTTCCAGATCCTCAGTCTTAACTGTTTAACATCTTCCTTACCGGAAACTCTATCCTATTATCACAAGCAGTCCCTAAGTATCCAGGGATGGACAACACACTTCACTAGAGTTTACAGAATCCGGCCACATATTGGCATAACAATAATCTGTATTTGTTAATAAGAATTACTTGTGCATTTGAAAAGAAACATGTATTTAACAGTTTAAGAAAGGATTCAAGTATCTGGTAATAGATTAAAAATGATGAATTTTACCTACCAGAATGCTGCAGGATTTTGGTAGAGATAAGGAATACGGAAAAACACTTTTCTTATTCCTTTGGTTTAAAACATCAGTTATTGAAGAATTAAAAAACTGTTTCAGATATGACTGAAGAACTCTAAGGTCAAAATAGTTATCTATGCGTCCACCATAAATAGCATTTTCAAGTAAACCGTGTAAAAATTCCCACTGCACATCTTTGGTACCTATAATTTTAAAACATACTTTTATTAGCTTTATATCTAAGATATTAGAACTATTCTAAAAATATTCTAAATTATTCTGAAATATTAATTAAATTCTTGACTCCAGTTATATTTATAGGATACAACAATATACACTTAACTAAGTTAAATCATTCCTTAAAAGGCTCACTAATAGGAATGTAAAATCCATTAATTCTTATTAATAATGATTAACATTAATATAATCACAGAATGGCTAATATTTATTGAGATTATTTAATCAAGTAAAATTCCCCATTTTTCCATGTATAAACTCACGTAAGCCTTCTAACATAGAAGTATTAAAATTACCCAGTTATACCAATGAAGGAATTGAGGAATATAGGGAGGATGAGTGACCCTAATCAGAAAACCACACAATCCCACAGATCTGAACCAGAATGAGGTGCTTTGAAACCATACTCTTATCTGTCACACAACACTGCCTCCTTAAATGAGAAATTCCTTAGAACATATTCAAAACCTAGTATTATACAATGATGAAAACCTCAGTTGTCACCATAATCTGAGTAAGGAAACTCCACAAAATAACTTCACACATCATAGTCTTGTCATGATTTTAACAGCCAACTGTCCAGGTTCCGTTCTAAAAGAGAAATGTAGTATAAAACAACACAATGGGACTTTGGAGTTAGTATTTCACTTTGCAGCAAGAGCATCATCTTCCTCACAGTTCCGTGGTAACTTTAACTGTGAGACTAATCTCAGGTCTGCAGTGAATGAGGACACGGCTGTACTTACACTAGTTACACTAGTGTAGTTACTGAGCACACTGCCGGCACTCTGCTAGTTTTGTTACCGGTTACTACACAACCCGACATGAGCACAAAGCCTGAGGGCGCTGTTACTGCCTGCCTCCTGCAGACCAAGGGCAGCTGCAGCCAGGAAGACTCATTAAAGCTGCTGCAGGGGCGCCTGGGGGGCTCAGTGGGTTGAGCGTCTGCCTTCGGCTCCGGTCATGGTCCCGGGGTCCTGGGATCGAGCCCCGCATCGGGCTCCCTGCTCAGCGGGGAGTCTGCTTCTCCCTCTCCCACTCCCCCTGCTTGTGTTCCCTCTCTCGCTGTGTCTCTCTGTCAAATAAATAAATAAAATCTTAAAAAAAAAAAAAAAAGCTGCTTCCTGCCAACCTCGTCATCATCAACGGCGGCCAAGCAGCCGTCACAACAGACTTCACCAGGACTCCACACCCTAGCTCTCCAGCAATCATGTATTAGTAACGGATAGCTCATTCCTTCACAGGTAGGTCACCAGGGCATACAGAAACACTGATGTACCCTTCAACTTACAAAATACAAATAGCTATTATGTAAAATATTTTATAAAATTTTTAAGATCTTATACCCACTGTTCTCCGAATAAGTTTCATTTTGTTTAGGATTAAAGAAAAACAGAACTGAAATTATAGCAACAGCAGTAACAGTCAACAATCACTGCTAGCTTACTGAAAATATTCACTGAACTGAATGTTAAATGTTTCCTGTGGCATTTCTCATTCAAATTTCCCCAAAATCGAACCTATGGGTACAGCATCTGCTACTATTCACATTTTACAGATCAGGAAGCTCGGGCATCAAGGTTACACATGTACTCCAGGTCCTAGGAGCTACTTAATTTCTATATCAACTCGCCTCTGTAATTAGAACTTTTTCTCTTTTTTTGCATTTAATTCTGTATATGTGGAAGTCCCCATTATCAAGAAATTCTATAATCCTGAATTTAAACAGTTAGATTTGACCATGAGATTCACTATCACTTTGAGGCACTGGCTTCTTATTCACATCAATTCAGTGGTGTGGGGCATGAAGTAACGTGATGGTATTAGTGCTCTCGCGGCTTCAAGCACAATGACAAATCATTCCAACCCCCTGCTTTGGATTCTTCATCTTAAAAAGGCATATAGAATGGCATGTTACTTGGCCATCCAAAAGAAGGAAATCTTGCCATTTCCAAAGATGTAGATGAAGCTAGAGTGCACAATGCTATAGAAATAAGCCAGTCAGAGAAAGACAAATACCATGTGATCTCACTCATATGTGCAACCTAAGAAACAAAACAGATGAACACAGAGGAAGGGGAAAGAAAAGAAAACAAGGAGAGAGAAGCAAAAGCAAATCCATGAGAGACTTCCACAAGAGAGGACAAACCGGGCGGGCAGAGGCAGGTGGTGGGGGATGGGCTACACGGGGGATGGGCAATAAGGGGCACTGGCTGTGATGAGCCCTGAGTGTCATATATTAGTGATGACTCACTGAATTCTACTCCAGAAACCAATACTGCACTATATGTTATCTAACCTGAATTTAAATAAAAACTTGAAAAGACAAAAAAAAAAGAGAGAATCATCAGGTTTCACTGCAAGCTAAAGCATTAGTACATATTCTCCAGAAAACTCTGTCAAAATTAATACTGAAAACAACAGCTTATAGAATCAGAAAAGTGGTTACCCTTGGCATGGAATGGGGCAGTTTTGGGTCATGTCCATGAAGGAGTAGGGGACGCACTTCTGCAAGGCTGGTAACAGTCTTATCGATTTGGAGATAGTTACAAAGGATCAATAAATGACCATTCATTAAACTAAGGTTACGTACAGTTTTCTGATGTAGAATTCAAAATTTGTTAAATAAAGAAAAACTCACTTGGAATATTATTTGGCATTCACTAAGGATGAACAAATGGTAAAGAAATGAATATCCTGGCTACTCATACATATCGACTCAACATAAATGCATCCACTGTCTACCCAAAGCTCTAGCAGCATTATTCATAACCACCCCAGAGGACCCACAGGACCACCCAGGGAAGTATTATGATCAAAGAGTGGCATATTCTATATAGCACTGAGAATAAATGACCTCTAACTTATGTAACCATGTAGGTGAATCTCTCTAATAGAACATTAAATCAAAGAATCCAGATACTGAGGAGTATATGCTGCATGATTCCAGCTTTACGAAAACAGACAAAACTGATCTACATTCTAAGATGCTAGTGTTCACCACAAAAGCTGGGGGTGGTGGGGTGCTGGGAGACGGTCATAACCAGAAGGCAGCGGCACTGGTGATGTTCTGTTTCTCGATTAAGCCGCTGGCTAAAGGAACATGTTCACCCTGTGGAAGTTTCACTGAACTGTGATCATATGATCTTAGTACTTTTTGTACACAAATCATTCAAAATTTTAATCTCATAAACATGTAAATTACAATGGGACTTACATACATCCTAGATGTCTATTCCTATCATTCTACCAAAGACAAGTTACAGAATCATTTCTGATATCGGATATTAATTCAGCTAATAGTAACTGAGTGCATACTATGGGCCAGGTCCTGCTGCTGGTGTTAAGGACATATGTTGTTAACAGAACAGTCAGAGACATTGCTTTAAGGGAGATTACACTCTAGTGGGAAGAGATAAAATAACAAATGAATAAGCAACCGAACAATACTAGGTAGCACTGATGTACTCCAACAACACAACAGAACAAGGGGGGAGAGAGTAATTTTCAAATTACTTTAGACTGGTGGTAATAGGAAGTTTATCTGAAGAGGATACTTGGAAGGTGAGGTGTGAATGGCAAGAACTGGACAGATATATTGAAGGTCTGGGAGAAAAGCATTTCAGACAGAAGAGCACCTACCAAAACCTTCAGGTAGGAACAAGCCTGGCTCACTAGAGGAAAGGAAAGAAGACTAGTGTTGTTGCAGGTTTTAAATGGGAAATCTATACTTTACTTTTCTTACAGTTTCTTTACCATGTGGAGAAGCTTTCCCAAAGGGTGTTAAAACAGAAAGATGACTGGGTAAGCAGCTCTTACTTGGACTCCCAAGGCACTGATGAAGTTGCAATAAATGAACAGAATCTGCTTTGGACATGGAAGGGACAGAAACTGCCTAAACACTGGGATGTTTAAGGATCCGAGAAAGAACCCAGGGTGATTCACAGGTTCTGAACCTGAACAGATACGTGAATGGTGGTGCCATTTACCAAAGCGGGGCAGACTCAGGGAAGGGTGGTCTGGCAGGGCTGCAGGGTGGGATGGGGAGGCAGGAATCATTTTTAAGTTTGAAATTCCAATCAACATGTTCTCTTCCAATCCACCACTGCTCTCAACTCTCGTGTCCCCTTGTCCGGGCCCTAGACAACACATTTCAGAGATTCAACTGCTCCTGGCTTGAGAAGGCAGAGAGTTGGATGGCCTCTGCCTATCGGATCGCATGGTCTGGTCTATCGACCTACTTCAATCTATTATTTGTACCTTGATTCTTGACTCCAACTTAATCTAAGTTAAGATTCTATAGGTCCACAGTACTGAGCTTAGCCTACCATACTCCTGGATTTTAACAGTTCCGAGATATGAGTTATTCCTCATAAGCCTGAAACTTAGGAAGGCCACAAAGTGCAGACAAGGTCTTTCAAGCTTTCTGTTTCCTGAGGGCTACAGATCAATCAGAAAACTATGGCATATAAAAAATGACCACAATAGATCAAGAACTATCCAATAGCACAGGCATGGCAGTCAGGAGATAAAACACATGAAAAGCAAAGAGCACATTTTATGACATCAGGACACTCCTGAAGAAACCACTTTATTAGTAAGACCTCAAAAAACTTTTCCCATGAATACCAAAGATAACAATTCCCAGTAGAACTTACCATCAAAGAGCCTGTCAATAATGCTATACCCAGCCCGAAGATCTGACAAAGAAAACTCATAAAACTTGGTCCAACCCTACAAAACAAATTTACAAATATTGAAGAACTACAGTGTTCAAAGACACACATATATATGCATCACGACCCTTATAATCTTAAGAATATTCAAAATATGCTAAAAAAAATAAAAGGGAAATTCCTGAAAATTTATAATAAAAACAGTAACTCTAAGGTAACAGTAGTTTTTTAAAAGAAATTGATTGACCTCCATAGCATGCCAAAGACTTTTAATACTAGAACACTTTTTATCATTTAGTATTGTGGCAATTCAGTCACAGAACAAATTGGTAAATTTTTGAGTCTAAGTACGATGTACACATTGAGACAGTTTCTACAATTTTGTCCTTCAGATTGTGAGTTTTGTCCACAAACATGACAACAGAAATATTACAAAAAATTTTTTAAAGGCCCAAAGGCATACAGCATTATTTCCTGTACATTTCACACATGAAGCATTCAATGTTGGAAGTAATTATAAACGTAGAGTTAGCAACTACAATGCTTGTATAAAAAGAACTTTCATAAAGCTCTGTTTTTTGTTTGTTTTTTTTAAAGATTTTATTTAGTTATTTGACACAGAGAGAGAGAGAGAGAGAGCACGAGCAGGAACACAAGCAGGGGGAGTGAGAGACGGAGAAGCAGGCTTCCCGCTGAGCAGGGAGCCCCATGCGGGGCTCGATCCCAGGACCCTGGGATCATGACCTGAGCCGAAGGCAGACGCTTAATGACTGAGCCACCCAGGCGCCCCAGAGCTCTAGGTTTTATAAAAATACAAAAAAGTAAATAATTTTGATGGTACTTCCATTAACTTTAACTAATTAGTTTAATGTAACATGTTGAAACTAAAATCTTTTTAGACTTTAACAGTATTTAGGAGGATCAACACAAATTTCATTCATCCATTAATCATTCAAAGCAATGTTTATTATTAATGTATATTATCAACTAAAACTAAGTTGAATCAAAACTCTGCGTCTAAGAGAATGAACCCAAACATAAATAATCCCTGCCCTCTGGTCGCTGTCAGTCAAACGTGGGGGAGGGAGAAGTGGGTGGATATGATGCATCACTGGAATACACCTACAAGGCAAGGTACAATGCATCTGATGGAAGGAAATATACTTGGTATATACAAGAAAGAAGTCTGACCTCAGCTAAGGGGTAAGGCAAAGCCTCCTTGGTGGGAAGGGGAGTAGAACAGACAGGAAGAAAAACGTAGATGGGTAGTCAGGACAATGAAACTGAAGAATGTTTGTACTGCACGGTCATGGGAGGTGAGGATATACCAAGAAGAGGGGTGTTAAGAATGACTTCCAACGGTGTCACTCGATGCTAAGTGCAGCACCGAAAGAATGCAAGGCTCGGAAAGGTTCCATGAGCTCCCGGAACAAAAATGTTCAACTGAAGGTTACCAAGTGCCTCTTCAGGTCAGTGAGAATATAGCAATGAACAAAAGAGAAAAATCTGTGCTCTTGAGAAGCTTATGCTCTAGTATTTGGATCCAGAATATGTGGGTTTTCAATCATTTTTTAAACAAACTGGGTAAGTCAAATAAATAGTTGGATACATAAACCTAGATCTTAGGGAACTGATCTGAGTTAGATTTATAAATTTGGGTGTCACTAACATTTGGATCAATTTTTTAAAAATTACAGATCTTGTGAAAAACACAAGAGGTTTAAACTTCACTAAGTTTTAGTATAGCTAAGAACTGAAGATCTGTAAGGGGTATGTGCCCATCAACAGTTAACAAACTTCCTGCCATATTTTAAATAAATTTCGTACCAACTCAAAATAAAGTCTTATTAATATCTTATATTCTTCTATATATTATATCACTTATATATCACTCTATTATACCACTTATATCTTATACCACTCTTATATATCTTATATCTTATATCACTTCTTACATCTTATATCACTCTATTAGACCTTATTTATTAATGTTGATTTAAAATTTTTTCAATACTTTAGGGCCCCTGGGTGGCTCAGTCGGTGAAGCGTCTGCCTTCAGCTCAGGTCATGATCTCGGGGTCCTGGGATGGAGTCCCACATCGGGCTCCCTGCTCAGCGGGGAGTCTGCTTCTCTCTCTCTCTCTGGCCCTCCCCCTGCTTGTGCTTGCTCTCTCAAATAAATAAAATCTTTAAAAAAATAAAAACTTTTCAACACTTTACAGATTAGTATTTATAAAACCCTCCAATAAGAAGCCTGCAGCCCTCAGTTATCACCTAACAGCAGTTTCCAAGTGAGATGCTAATTCTAAAATGGTAAGACCCGGGCTCTGAGTCGCACTGCTACTGACACTGGTATGTGATGAAGGATTTTAAAAACATGGTACAAAAATGTGAAACGTAGTATTTGTTATTAATGTGATATTTTCTAATAGAAATCATGTTGTAAATTGTGGAGGGGTTCTCCAGACGGCCCATGGAATCCTGGTCAGCCCACCTGGAAACCCAGGCATGGTGTGAGGCGTTCCTATGAAGACAAGTAGCATGAAGCCTGTTACCAAGGTGCTCACAGTCTAGGAAGAATAACAAGACAACCAAGAAGAACAAATACCCCAAAAAAATGACACTAGGTGAAGCACAGAACTAGAAGTACAGTATACATGTGGAAAATAGAGAGGTTAAGTTTGCAAATACAGCACTACAATGAAAAACAGCAAAAAATCTTGTACTAACATGAGGAATGAAAACTAAGTTGAATTGGTGGTGGATCTTTATTTCCAGAAGCTGGTGATTAGATGAGGAAAAGAAGGAAAATACAGAGTTTGTGGAGTGCATATGCCTGTGACACTGTCTCTAGCAATTAATGGTATTTTAGGTTTTGACTCGGTTTTCCTCCAATTTCATCATTTTTACAAAACAGCAACTTAACATGTTAAAAAAAAAAGTGATACTTTCAAATATTTTTTGTGTGTGAAAGTAAAGTGCTCTAACAAGAACATTTTGGTAGCATTTACATATTCCTTAAAATACACATATCTTTTAACCCAAACATTCCAAGGTAGGAATTGCCACTGTGAATAAACATGAAATGAGGCAAATGTAGGGATACCCACTGCAGTATTTTCTGTAACAGCAAAGACTGAAAGAATATGTATATTCCTCCAACAAAACAAAACTGCTTAATAGGAAGTATGTCGAAACAATGAATACAAATGATATTTAAAAATTAGGCATGAAATGGTTACTAAGATTTAAAAATCTCTGAAATGTATTGGTTAATAAAGCAAAATACAGAACTGTGTTTGTAAAATGCTGCTGTTGCAGTTAAAAAGAACATACGTCTGTCTGTAAACACGCAGAACATGCTTTGCTTACTTAATACGCTCTTTCTGAAGGACCCCAAGGAGTGGGGGGCAGCGGCTGCCCCAGGAACGGCAGTAGGTGTCAGGGAGACAGCACAGGAGGAGAGACTAAATTTTAGTTGCTAATCTTCTCACTGCTTTTTATATGATGTGCGCGTATCCCTTAATTAAAAAAATCTAATTTCATTAAAAAAATAATTCCCGGGGCACTCCTTTCTTCAATGACGGTCTATGACTGTTGCTGTTGTTCCCGTCAGGATCAGTACTGAGGGCACGGGCTTTGGAGGAAGGTGGGCCCGGCCACCTCCAAGCTCCAGAGTCTTTGAGGTGTGACTCCCTCAGCAAGTTAACTGCCATCAGGATTCACTGCCCTCCTTGGTCAAATGAGAATAGCACACCCTTCCTTTAAGTGTACTTTGCAAATTATATGCAACAACACATTGCTGTTTTTAGTCACTACTTCATCAGTCTGACAAATCTTCACTGACAGGCAATGTGCAAGGCGCTTCTAAACACACACTATTTCACCCAACCCTCATGACAAAGGTACAGGTGATTGCGTTCCCAGTATGCAGCTGAGGTCGCACGACCAGGAAATCTACAGTCAGGACTCAAGCCCAGGTCTGTAACTCCACAACGACCTCTTATTTTGACATGTTACCGAGACAGAGAGAGAGAGGCTAAATCGGGGACTGCTGGGGAACAAAGGCTCAGGGGGAGACAAGCAGGCAATGCTAAAAAAAGAAGGGAACAATTAAATCTGGACGTGAAGTGATGTATGGCTTAGGCACCTGGCAAGAAGAAAAGAATGCGGGACCAGCTCGGACCGCGTGGCAAGGGCAAGATGTAGTCTAGTGGCCGTGAGAACAGTCAGAGCCACAACCTATGGTGACAAAGAGCAGCATGAATTCAAAGACCATGAGGAAGTGTGGAGAACGAGCGGGAACGGGGGTCTGGGAGGAGGCCGAGGACAAAGGCAAGTCTTTCCTTCTGAACCACAGCAGGAAACATGCACAGCTCCTCACAAGGACAAGAGAAAGCCATCTGATGGGCTGTATGCAGAGTACTGAAAGGATCCACCTTACATATTAGAGAAACAAATCTGGCTGCTACGTGGACAGAGCAAACACAGGAGGAAGGTGGTCTCGGAAAGTGGAACAGGTAAGGGGTGAGAAGGCTCGGAAAAAAACAGTGAAGAGAAATGCACAGATCTCAACTATACTTTGCAAGGAGAATGAACTGGCTAGTGGGGCTGAGAAAGAAACATGTCAAGAATGATTCCTAGGCTCCCAGCTTGAGGAAATAAATGGGTATCAACAGCTTTTACTGAGAGAGGTACACTGACAGTAAAACAACTATGCGGAATTCAGTTTTGAACTTTTGAGATGACTGTGACCACAAAAATGATACCTAACACAATCAGTGAGGGTTTATGGTGGCTCATGCATTGTTCCAAACAATGTAATTGGGAGATGTGAACTACATAACTACTTGCAAGTCCAGAAGATGAACAGCAAAGACAGAACTGGAGATATAAAATTATGAATCATGAACCAAATTATTAAGTAATCCTTGACATTTACACTAAATTGTAGAAACACTAATACAAAAATATGCACAGCTTACAGTATGTCCAAGACATGTTCTAACTCACCTGTGGAATATAATTTCTTCTTTCTTGACACGCAGCATGAAACCATGCAAAACTAAAGAGAGCGTGAGCTCGATGTATGTTATCTTTTTTGCTGATTTGCTCAGGAGTCCAAGATTCGTAAGTACGCATTAAATTCTTCTTCAAACCTGGAGGTGACTGAAGACAAAATATTGACATCCTATTGTTTCAAATCTTACAAATGAAATTAATATTTAACAGTTTTAAGGATTTAATAAAAAAAAGTTTTCACTATTACCCAGGTCAACTTACTATTATGTTACTTCAAAATGTATGTATCTAAACTCCTTATACCTAAGAGTTCCTATCAATTATAAATTCAAAAATTTTCAAATTAAAAAAACTCTAAAACCAACAATATTCAAAACAACCAAGTAAGTTTTATATGATCATTGAGGTCATTTACTGAAACTGAATTGTCATTTACACAATGAATTTGACACAGATTATTACGGGGCATGTGGTTTTTACTTTCATAGAAGGTTCTCCCTCTCCAGCCGCTATGTGAATTTCCATGAGGCCTTCCAAATACTATTTCATACAATACAACTAATGTTTCTTGCACATTAGTCCACCAGAGGTGAAGTGGGTATCAGCTGACATTGCAAGGCTCATAAACACAAATTCAAACCCAGAAACTCAAAGTGTATATTAGACTAGTAATCAGTCAAAAAACATTCATCCACATGTCCAGAATCTGTTTATATTTTTCAGTTTTCCAAATGAAAAAGACAAATTTTGAATTCTTAGAAAAAGAGTAAAATAAACCCATTTCTTAAAAAAAAAAAATTCTCCCCCCCCCTTTTTTTTAAACCAAATGCATTTGTATATTAATAATTGGTTCCTTCACAATTTTCTAAGGTTGGGGAGCCTGGGTGGCTCAGTGGGTTAAGCATCTGCCTTCAGTTCAGGTCATGATCTCAGGGTCTTGGGATCGAGTCCTGCATTGGGCTCCCTGCTCAGTGGGGAGTCTGTTTCTCCCTCTCCCTCTACCCCTCACCCCTGCTTCTCCTCTCTCTAATAAATAAAATCTTTTAAAAAAATTCTTCTAAGGTTAAAAAAAATTAATGTGCATTTCTCTGCCAAACTTATTTTAATTAGCTTGTACTAAAAGTAAAAATTCTCCTCTAAATGGTTTCTAACACAAAAAGCATAATTAATGCAAGTCAGGACCTTAAGAAGCCTGCTGCAGGGAACTCACTCCCTTTGCAATCCTTTCCGTTCTGTTTTTTCTCAAATAAAAAAACTTCTTTAAGATTAGAAGAAAAAAATACCACTAATTTACTAAGTACACATCCAAATTTATACTTTTCAAAATGAAAATTGTTTATGTTTATGAAACATTTACAAAAAATTATGATAGAATAGGCTATATTTCCTGAGCACTATTCAATAAAACATGGAATTAACAGGAAACTGAACAACCACTTGGAGTTTTTAAGACAATAAAGATTACACAAAATGAATAAATCCTATGTAATTATAGAGAAAGTCGTACATAAATAAAAATTTGAAAATAACAAAATGAAGACACTACTATGTCCAACTATAGGATAAGGCCAAACACGTTCTCAGTTGCAAATTCACAGACATAGTAATAATTTCAGTATTATTTCAAGTAAATATAAGTCAATGGACTCAACAGAAGAAATCAGTAAAAACAAAAGCAAATACAAATCTAAGGACAACTTTAGAAGAAAAAATAAAGCAGGAAATTCAGTGGAAAGAATTACTAAGATAAAAGTAAATGATGAAGCATGACACTGGTTATTTGGAGTAAATTTTTTAAAAGTCTGTCAACTAATCAAAAAAAGAATAAAATAGAGATTTAAAACCTTCAAAGTTACTAGATGCATGTGTGTACATATATGCACATATATAGTCATTTTGGGTTTTTTTTTTAATTTTATTTATTTGAGAGACAGCGAGACAGAGAGAGAGAGAAAGAGCACAAGCAGGGGGGGAGCGGCAGGCAGAGGGAGAAGCAGGCTCCTCGCTGACCAAGGAGGCCGATGGATGCGGGACTTGATCCCAGAACCCCGGGATCATGACCTGAGCTGAAGGCAGATGCTTAACCCACTGAGCCACCCAGGCGCCCCTACAGTAATAATTTTGAATATAATTAACTGCACTCTTTTCTAAAATAATTATCCACATGGATTTAAGAAATAGGAAAAAAATCACCAATTTAGATTAAACAAAACTTCCATAAAAAAGTAATCAAATAACCTCGTGAAAAAAAATCCTGGAAAAGACTGCACATTAAGTTAAAATGTTCAAGGAAGGGCGCCTGGGTGGCTCAGTCGTTAAGCGTCTGCCTTCCACTCAGGTCATGATCCCAGGGTCCTGGGATCGAGCCCTGCGTCGGGCTCCCTGCTCAGCGGGAAGCCTGCTTCTCCCTCTGCTGCTCCCCCTGCTTGTGTTCCCTCTCTCGCTATCTCTCTGTGTCAAATAAATAAATAAAATCTTTAAAAAAAAAAATGTTCAAGGAACAGTTCTCCTGATGTATTAACTCTTCACGTGATGAAATATTTACTGGGTTCTTCATAACTGCCAGGTATTTTATGGTTAGTACAAAACTCAAGAGAAAAAATATCCCCTGCCCTTGTGGCTCCTACAGTCCAGTTCTAGGATATATGGTCAAACAGTGCACTGGGAGAGCAGCTGGGAAGATTCCGGAACTGTTCTTTCTTATTAGACACTGTAATGACTTTCAATTAACATATTCCCAAATATTAAACCAACTTCACATTCCTTGACTAATCCTTACCTTTTTTTTTCTTAAATGAGACTAACACTTTAAGATTAAAAAAATAAATACTGATCTAAAGCAACAGGTAGTTAGTTATAAACATTAAGACCTTTTTCTTCCAAAGACTATAAAAACAAAGAAATTTCTACAAACTGAGAAAAAAAACAAGCAGAGCCTCTCTTACCAGTTTTAAGAAGTTTTAATTCAGTTAACTATTTTATTTATGACTTTGACCAGTTACATAATAACACTGTGAACACATACAGTTTTGGATACACCAGATTTGGACATTATGTGTCAGAAGCAGAATGGACTGGAAAAAGGAAACGACACTGAACATCTGACTTAGCTGTGCCAGAAAACAAGTAAGAACACCAGATACTCACCTGCAAAGAACAAAGCTGAACCCTTACCTGACACCATATGTAAAACTTAACTCACAAGGCACGCAAGACCTAAAGGTAAGGCTCTGAAACAATAAAACCAGAAGGAGGCCCAGGAGGAGGCTCCATGACATCGGCTCTGGCAACGATTCTTTGGAGAGGACACCAGAGCAGAGGCAACAAAAGCAAAGTTTACGGACGTCTGAGCAACAGGGAAACCATCCACCCAGGGAGGAGCGACGACATGGAAGACAGTGTCTGCTGACTACACATCTCATGAGGGACTCCTCCAACTCAATGACAACTCCAAGTCACAACGGGCAAAGGACTTGAAGAGATCCTTCTCTAAGTAAAATACGCAAATGGGCAAGAAGCCTAGGAAAAAATTCTCACCATCACTAATTATCAAGGAAACGCAAAGCCAACCTATGGTGAGCTATGGGCTCGCAGTGTTCAGACGGCTGCTATAAACACATGCAGAAGTAGCAAGCTCTGGGGGGATGTAAAATGGAGCACCGCAAGGATGAACGCTCTGGAGCTCCTCGAAACATGAAAAACGGGGTTACCTCTGATCCAGCAGTTCCAGCTGAACACAGGATCTCATAGGGTGCTTGCCCACTCACATGCACCACAGCCTTACTTACAGCAGTCAAGAGGCAGAAACCCCACCTGCCCAGGGACCGAGGAATGGATAAGGAAAACGTAGGACATACAGACACAAGGGGGTATTATCAACCCTCAGAAGAGAAAGAAATCCTGTCCCACACTACGACACGGATCACTATCTTGGAGACACTCTCTTGAGTAAAATAAGCCAGTCTCCAAAAGACAAATAATACACGATTCTACTTATAGGAGGTATCTGAGGTAGTCAAACGCCCAGAAAACAGAGACTAGAGATCGCCAGGGTTGGAGGAACAGGGAAATGGGGAGTCACTCCTCAATGGACAGAATCGCAGTTTCTCAAGATGTGAAAAGGTCTAGAGATGTGCTGCACAACAAAGTACATACGAACACCACCAAACTATGTAAATAAAAATGGTTACGATGGTAAATTTTATGTGTTTTTTTACTGGTAACACCAAAAAAATGAAATATTTATAAAAGGAAAATTTAGATGTATTTTTATAAATATCATCTTATGCACTTATTTAGGTTTATTTTACCTCACCAAAACAAAAAGGGGTCTTTGCGTCTAGTTGACACAGACATTACAGTAGTTTCGGGTGTACAACACCGTGAAGGGACAAGTTCATTATACATGATGCTGCACGCACCGCGGGGCAGCCCCAGCTGTCCCTGCACCACCACGGACCCTGCTCCCCGGCTGCGCCTTCCACGCCTGCGATGCCCTTGTTCCCTCACCGCCCTCCACCCGCTCTGCCCGTCCCACACTGCCGCCCCTGGGGCACCAGTCTGTTCTCTACCTAGAGGTCCGATTTTGCTTTTTGTTTGTATATTCATTTATTACATTCCACTTACGAGTGATATCATGGATTTGTCTTTCTCAGTCTAACTTATTTCATGTGGCATGATCCCCTGTAGGTCATCCATGTGCTGGCAAGTGGCAGGATTTCATGCCATTTTATGGCTGAGCAGTAGGCTGCCCTGTACATATACCACATCTTCTTTACCCATTCATTTATCGATGGACACCTAGGTGGCTTCTGGATACTGGCTACTGTAAATCATGCTGCTATAAACGTCGGGGTGCATGTGTCTTTTTGAATTAGTGTTTTGTTTTCTCTGGCTAAACACCCGGTAGTGCAATGACTGGATCCCAGGGTAGCTCTATATTTTTAATTTCTGAGGAGCGTCCACACTGCGTCCATGGTGGTGGCCGCACCGGCTGACAGTCCCCCCCAGTGGAGCATGACACTTTCTCTCCATGTCCTCACCAACACTTGGCTGTTGCTTGGGTTGTTGATTTTAGCCATTCTAACCAGTGTGGTAGCTCACTGTGATTTTGATCTGCATTTCCCTGATGAGGAGTAATGCTGAGCATCTCTTCATGTGTCTGTTGGCCATCTGTGTGTCTTCTCTGGAGAAATGTCTGTCCAGGTCCTCCACCCACTTATTCATCGAACTGACTGTTGTAAAGGAAACTCTGGTGTGTTCTGTACGACCGACAGTTCTTTACAGAGCTTTAGGACGTTCATGGAGACTAGGGCCCTTCACGCCAAATGACTCAGGGTTGAAGTCTCCTTACCTCGTAGGTGATCTTCAGACTTGACTGTAGTAAGATAGGGGTGAAGTGGGGATGGACTTCTGCAGTGAGCCACAGACGAAAGGTATCTTTAGGCTGCAGAGTGTTCAATTCCTTGTGTACAAAAACAGCAACAAGAAAAATCTACTTAAACACACACACTAATTTCCACTTTATAAATATATTAGTAAGTAAAATTTCTTTCTAAAATCCTTCTGTGACATTCTGATACATTTCCTTCTGTTGCCTATTTGCTCCACGACCTTGGGGTCTAGGACTTACACCGGCTCTAAGCAAGGACAGCAACAGTAAACACCCTGTAAGACACTCGTCCCAGTGCCCAGTGCACACTACGTACAAAGTAAAAGCGTTAGCAGCAACTGAGAGGCCTCAACTAGCAACCATGTGCGGGACTTTAGGTTCTCATTGCTTCAATTCATGCCTCACAGAGTTCTTTAAGGACATCAATTCCTTTATTAGCAAATTTTGTTGTACCTTAGTGCCTACAATATAAATTCAAAACTTCACCATCCGAATTCCTCTGCCCAAGCTGTGTGCGTTGGTCACTTATTCAAATTTTTATGTCTGTGTCTTTACAAATATTATTCTTTCTACCTGTTACTCTCTTTGGAACCTGACAAATTCTTACTCATCTGTCAATTTAAATATCCTGTCTTAGGGGAATATCTTCTTCAACTCTCTATTACCACAGTCCCAGGCAGAATTCATCACTGATGGCAGTTTGTAAATTCTCTTCTGTAGCGTTTATGATGCTACACTGTAGTTATTAAAGTGGCCTGTCTCTCCTAAACCAAGTTCCTTCCAACGGAGCAGGTTACAAATTTTGTATGCAACCCACACTCAGGGCAGCTGCTGTTTTTTTTCTGTACTAAACAAGTGCTTGTAGAATAAAGGAATAAATGAATGACAGAAGAACTGTCAAGAGTTCTAAAAGAATGAGGTCTAAAAATCACTTTAATAAATGTAATCTATGTCTGATACTAACATTCATTATTATAATATAAAATGCAAAGTGAAAGTAACCAAAAAAATGTAAAAAGGAAAAGAATTGGCTTTTATAAACATTTGTGTATGCTTAAAATTGTAAGTTATAATATATACTGTTATACCACGTAATAGTATACCATAATGTACCATTTATACATTTATCCGAATCTACCTTTTCCAGAACTGGCAGCCAAGACACCACCAGATGTAAGTTCTTCAAACACAGCCAGTCCCCATTGCGGGCACATTCCTTCAGCATCTGAATTGCTAAATCAGCTTGACCCTGACCCATAGCAACCTGCAAAAACAAAATGAAAAACAATACTAAACAACAAATCTGATAACATGTAACAGGAGAGATTCAAATTAACCTATCATACATACTGAACTCAATTATTTTGATGAGAATTCTAAGTGTTTAATAACTCTGTTGCCATTTCCAACAGTTGTCTTGTTTTTGTCCTTCATCACTAGCAGATTTCTAATAGTGTTTATTAAAAATACATCATTATAGCTTTGCAAGTTACAGAACAGTATAAATTATTGAATAGTTTTATTTTTGTTTCTCATTCCATTTCCTGCAATTCTTACCCTCTCAAACATGAACCTTAGAAAAAAAAAAAAGACTTTTTTTTTAACTGTCATCTTGAATTCTTTGAGGGTTTAATCATTAATGTTTAATCATCAATACTACCACTTCCTTGAAATTTACTTCTGATTTTTCCAACAATGCACGTATCTGGCTCTCAAGCTACAGGTCTACCCGTGTAATAGTGTCCTTCCCTAGCTTTCCGTCATCCAGGAATTCCTCACAGGAGCAAGGATTCTACACTTTGCCCACTGCTCCTCTAGGGCTGCTCAGAGAGAGGGGGCCGAGGGGGGCCGAGGGGGCCAAGGAGAGAACAAAGAGAGAGGGGAGGGACGGGTGTCCCGATCTCACTGGAACCCCAGTGCCGTGTTCCCAGGTGCTGCCGTCCACCTGTGCTGAGGGTGCTCAGCGAGCGGCCCGGTCCACCTCGTAGAGCAGACAACCTGCAAGCATATTCGGAGCTGGAAGGCCGAGACGACGGACTGCACCCAGGCTGCACGGTCAGATTCTGCAGGTGTCAGTACGGAGTCCCAGATGGCTGCACCCACGGACCACGTCCAGTCTAGTCCTCGGCCTGTTTGTATAGGGCCAGTTTACAGCACACCTGTGTACCAGGACAGCCAGGTGTGTGCATGCAGATAATTTATGAACACACACATGGGGAGTCCCGGCTCAGCTTTTGTTGGGTACGTGGTCAAAACACTTTCAAGACTACGGTTATAAATTACTGCAAACCACAGTGATTTCTGTCTCCGTAATGAATACGACATAGCATTTCATTGCTTTTTAGTTGACTTTTACAAGTATTGATGATGTTTTTCAATTAGACTATAAAGTTCTTGACAGTGGGAACCATGTCTAATTCATTGAATACTAAAGCATGCAATAACACAGGTAATAAATACTCACAACCGATTTTTTTTTAAAGATTTTATTTATTTATTTGACAGAGAGAGACACAGTGAGAGAGGGAACATGAGCTGGGGGAGAGGGAGAGGGAGAAGCAGGTTTCCCGTGGAGCAGGGAGCCCGAAGAAGGACTTGATCCCAGGACCCCGGGATCACGACACAAGCCAAAGGCAGTCGCTTAACCAACTGAGCCATCCAAGTGTCCCTTGATTTTTTTGTTCTAATTTCAAGGTCTAACCCTGAATGAAACAAATAGGAGGTGAAACAAAGTGGTTGAATTGTTTTGATGCACTTATTAGTTTGCCATTATTAAAATGCAAAATAAATCCCACAAAAACAAAAAATGCAAGCATAGGCATGTACAACAGAATCAGAGAAAAGGGTAAGTATTTTGCTCAACAGAAATGACAGCTAAAAATAGGCAACTCAGCATTTCCCATAAAGCGTCAATTATATGAAAAAAGCTTAAAGATTCACAAAACCTCAGAAAAAAATATTTAGTATTAAAATTTTTTTAAAAAGCACAACAGGAAAATGTCAGAAGATGGTTAGCCGCCCATCCCCTGAGATCTACACAACTTCTGCAATTAAAACTTCATTTTTGGGGGCACACCTTGGTGGCTCAGTTGGTTAAACGTCTGCCTTCGGCTCAGGTCATGATCCCAGGGTCCTGGGATCGAGTCCCACATTGGGCTCCCTGCTTCTCCCTCTCCCTCTGCCCTTCACCTCGTTCATGCGTGCGCTCTGTCAAATAAATAAAATCTTTAAAAAAATTAATTTTTTGCATCAAGAATGTATTAGCCTTAGCATATACATTCAGCACAGCAACAAAACTTTAATAAACAGAATCATGAAAAATTATGTCCATATCGAAAGGCTTTACTATATTTAAAAATTTTGCAAATTCAGTACACAAAACTTGACATGTTCAAATAGTCAAACCTACCTCAGATGCAAACAGCTCTACCCTGCAGCTAAAATCAGTGCCAACAGATAGAAGGTGCAGACAAAGCCCCTCATCCATCTCCTCACTGACTGCTGATGGTGCCCTGCTGAGGCGTCAGGACACCCTACCTAGGGTGGAATCAGACCCCCTCGCCTGAGAACCACTCCCTGCTTAGCTCCTTCCGTCCCAGTTCCCCACAACATTCCGACTTCTCCATTTGCTGCTTAATCATTATAGTATCCCCAATGAAAGTTTATTTATTCAGTTGTCAAACACTGAGAGTAAATTAAATACATATTTTGACTAGCATGCAAACTGAATTGCACAAAGGAGGCAACCTGAACAAGGTAAACTCCTAAATTTACCTCAAAAAAATGGTGCTCTGTTACCTAAGTTTTACACACAAGTTTATGTAAATACTGCTGATGTACTATAAGAGCATCAAGTAAAATTTAAAAATTATTCTCAAAAGCTTAGCAAATATATCAGTGTCCTATTACTGCTATAACAAATTACCACAATTTAGCACCTTAAAACCAGACAAATTTATTATCAGATTTCTGGAGATTAGAAGTCCCATCTAACTTCAAGGAGTCTGGCTTTACCACAGGCGGTTCCGTCTGGAGGCTGGAGGAGAGAATCTCCCTCTCGCTTTTCTAGCTTCTAGAAGTCACCCACATCTCCTTGCTTGCGGTCCCTTCCAGCACCTTCCGAGCCAGCACCCCAGCGTCTCCCACTGCTCCGGCCACTGCGTCATCAACACACCGGTGTCTCCACGCAGCCCCCCCAGCTTCCCCCTTGGAAGGACCCTGTGATGACCCTGGGCCCACCTGACTCATGCAAGACGTCTCCACGTGAAGACACTTACGGAACTACACCTTCCACCACGGAAGCTAACAAATTCATAGGCTCTGGGGAGCAGGACCTGGGCACTTTGGGGGATGTTGCTTGGCCTACCACCGTGAAACATGTTTCCCTAATAGGATCGGGCAGGGCAGGAAGAGCAGGTAACGGGCGCTGACCTGGTGATAGCACTCTCCACTTCTCTCCGCGTTGGCGAGCTCCTGAAGTTCCTGAGAAGGGTCGGCACCCGGGGAGATAATTATCAAGATGGGTTCAATTTCCAGTGTCTCTTTGTAGAGCCGTTTGAGATTCAGGGGGAGTGGGGACAGCTCTTTCAGTCCTGGAAGATATGTGTGAAAGACATGAAAACTACAAAGCAACGTGATTACAGGATGTAGCAGAAAACGGAGGTGAATGATAATCCCGTACATATTACAGTTTCCTCACTGTAAAAACACTCATTGACTAGCAATAACTACCATCTCACGGAATGCTTCCAACCGCTCTGCACCTACGATCTCCACGAATCACTGCAACAACATGGACCGCTGGGCACCCAGATGGCCGTGTCCAGCGCACGAAGAACACACCATCGGTGCTGTGCTCTCACTATGCAAGTTTCTGCCTGCAAGAGAAGACTGAACCAACTGCCCAGCTACACTGCTTTTCATTCATTTCTGTGGCAACTCAGTGCCAACCCCGTGCTGTGCACTGTTGTCAGATTCCCACATGATCTAGTGAACAGCTTCGCTGTCATGATACAGGATGGCTATTTCCTACTTTCACGCATTACGAGAAAAAAGAAAGTGGTATCAAATGAAAAGAATATTCATTTGGAGACAGACGTATGTAAGCTCTCAGGTTAGCCAAATGACCCTATACAAACCACTAAAATACAAGGTGCCTCGGTTTCCTCAGTTGTACAACAGACATAAAACAATCCATACATCATTTGACAGCAAGAGAGGATATAATAGTAAAAACAGATTCCATTTACTCATCACCTACTCTGTGATAACAGCTATTTATTTTACATAAAAGAAAACTAATAGAAGATTGAATGTCTTTCCAAAGGTCACCCAGCAGCTACCTGCTAACTGTATTCAACATAATTCACCTGTGTTTTTGAATCTGAAACTCATAATTACGAAGTCCTATACAGACAAGAAATTATAATTTTGCTATTATGTCAAAATCTCTTCTACTAAAATTTAAATGTTTCCATGATTAACGTATTTAGTAAAAGCCAAACTAAAGAAGAACCACTTCAATTGCTAATCAAAATATACTTGTTTGAACTGAGCTAAAAGGAGTATGACACAAGAGTTGAAAAAGAGATTAACAGAATGTAACAGAATGACTCCACAGGCAAGAAAGGCAGACATGAAGAGACAATATTGCGCCTTAGAAATTCTAAAATCACTGGAGAAAGGCATTCTTAAGGATTTCTGTAGCCAGCCAGCACCTTAAAATATAAATTCAATGCCTTCCAGATGGGCCAAAGAAGGCCCTTCTAGATAACCATACTGAAGAGACTGATTTCACACCTGCCCCATTCCCCTCCCCCTCTTCACAACAGGGGGTCGTCAGGATAAGTTAAGAACAGTCACAGGCAGAAATATTCCTAATCCCTGCTAAATTTGCCCCAACCGTCTCTGTAAGTTGATGAACTGCTTCTAGGGGTATGTATGAATTTTATTTTTAACTAAGTTGATGTTGCTAACTATCATCCTGTTTTAAGACCTAATCGAAAGGAGTTCTTAAGTATTTGTGGCAAAAATGTAATTAGATATGCTTCTGTTCACTCATTCATTCATTAACTCAATAAACATTCTAGGCCAATTAAATGAACGGTCTGATATTATAACATGTATCAAAAGTCTTAAAAATATGTCTGGCCTTTGACTCAGTCATTGAGATTATAATAATTTAAGAAATAATTCAGGATGTGAATGCAGAAGCAGGTACAAAAACTTTCACTGTAGCTGTTGGTATTAGTAAAAAATCTGGGGGAAACACCCTGAGGAGTCTGAGTAATTTCTGATAGCCATACAAGGGCGCTGAAATCACAAGAATGGTGAGTTACTTTACTGAAAAGCAGATTACTCAACAGACAACATGATTCCATACCGCACTACCCACGCATTCCTGTGCCCAAAAGGAACAGAAAGGTGTGCGTTATCATGTTAACAATGATTACCTCAGGGTGATGGGACACCAGGTGCTTCCTACCTTTGTCTTCTGTCTTCTCACAGAGCTCTACTTGGAGGCATTATGTGATAAACGTGAGAGTATAAACGAAGATAGGTTTCTGTAAGACAACTACTGAATGAAACAGGTTTTATTTGGAAATTAGAGGCCAACGTGTCTTTAAAAATTTAAAATACAGATTACCACACTATTTTTTTTAAAGATTTTATTTATTTATTTGACAGAGAGAGACACAGTGAGAGAGGGAACACAAGCAGGGGAGAGGGAGAGGGAGAAGCAGGCTTTCCCGCGGAGCAGAGAGCCCGATGCGGGGCTCGATCCCAGGACCCCGGGATCAGGACCTGAGCAGAAGGCAGACACTTAACGACGGAGCCCCGCAGGCGCCCCAGACTATCATAGCATTTCTTAAACTAACAAATACGGCTACAGACTCCAGGAGGAAAGGAATCGTGTCTGTTTTGCTCACCATTCTATAGGCATACTGTAGCACAAATTTAAATATTCCTCCTAAAGTTAAAATTCCACAGAAGATAGATGTTCATTAACTTATTTTATACAGTATTTCAAAGTACTGGAATGTTTTGGGTTAGAGAAAAAACCATGAAAAAATATACCATTTATGATAATGTAAGTAATGTTCATGTTACTTGGAATTCCGTATTAGCCATTCTGCCAACAGAACTCCCAACAAAATAACCCCACTGCATTTTAATTGAACTGATCTATACATATAATCATTGGTTTTATTAATCCAAGTACCTTTGACTCACTCTATCACTAGAACTGTTAGGGTGAATCATCCAAAACTACTCAATGAAATTGAAGAGCCACAGATGTTCACTGCATTGTGAATTATCACAGGATAAACCTATTGAAAAATTACTAGGATCTTAAATTTTGACCATGCATCTTTAACACGCATCATTTCTTTCAAAAGAAAAAAAAGAACAAAAAAATGAGTCAAAGAAATAACTTAAACCTTTACTGCATTTTATTTTACTCAGATAAAATACCAAAATCATAAAAAAAAATTAATTACAGTTTAAAAAAGAAGGAGGGGCGCCTGGGTGGCTCAGTCGTTAAGCGTCTGCCTTCGGCTCAGGTCGTGATCCCAGGGTCCTGGGATTGAGCCCCGCGTCGGGCTCCCTGCTCCGCAGGGGGCCTGCTTCTCCCTCTGTCTCCCACTCCCCCTGCTGGTGTTCCCTCTCTCTCTGTGTCTCTGTCAAATAAATGAAATCTTTAAAAAATAAAAATAAATAAAAATTAAAAAGAAAGAATACCAATCCTGCACTTTCTAGGTACCTAAATGAGTAAGGAAAGTAGCAAATTAACATCAGATTATAGGCGGTAAGTATGAAAGATTCATTCTTCCTCACTCATCACATCCGCCCCAACAGAGAGACTGACAAGTTTCCGGAGTACAAAATTACACTTCCTTTATTAGTGAGAAAGGACAACTCTAAGAATGTACCACGAACATCAAGAAAAAGAAGGAAAACTGACAACCACTATGGAACCCAAAGTACCTCAACCAATTAAATGGGAAGAAACCCTTTAGAAATGGAATACTCAAGCCTAGAAACAAACAGTCCAGCATTTTGTGGCAGAATGCCATCTGTTTCAAGATACCTAACCTAGGTGCTGCTGTGAAGGCATTCTACAGGCATAATTATGGCTATGGACCTTAAAACAGCATTTACCGCCGTTACCCTAGTAGGCCAATTTAATCCCCCGGATCCTTAAAAGCGGTAAGTTTCTCCAGCTCAAGTCAGAGACGCAGCAGCAGAGAGAAGCAGGACAGACGAGGTGGAGGGAGAGTAGACGGACGGGAAGCCTGAGAAAGAGCCCCCTGCTCTTGCTGCCTGTGACCATGGAGGAAGGGGGCTTCGAGCCCAAGAACCCCAGCGGCCTCTCCACGCGGAGGAGGCCTCCAGGACAGGGAGGGAAGGAGGACCTCAGTCCTACAAGGCATGCAGCTGATTCTGGGGGAGCCTGGGTTTGGAAATGACTGCTTCCCTGAGCCTCCTCCCCCTGAGAACGCGGGGCCAAGGCCTGGATTTCACGTTGTGTGACTGGGAGCAGAGAAACCAGGCCAGCCCAGCAGGCCTCTGACCCCCAGAAGCCTAAGACAGTACACGGATCCTGTCGGAAGCTGCTAATTTGTGACGATTTGTTACAGAGGCAACAGAAAATGAATATGCATGTCCTTCTGTCCTTCCCCCTTCCTCTCAGGCACAGACGTCATGAGACAGATGGAGCCACGGGAGCAAGGTGCCCGGGATGGGACGCAGGCCCGCATCAGGGAAGGAGCTCTGAAGCAGGAAAGCCACCCCGCTCACGTCGACTCTTAATGGAGAGCCTCCCTGGGGCTGCTGTAGGGCCTTCCAGGAACCTGCCCCTGATAACCTCACATACATAGCACAACACCTGCTCAGAGCAGTTACTTAAAAAAGTCAAAATTCAATCAAAATTACTCAAGTCCCAATATTAGCATCTGGTAACTGCTATTTTAAAAAGTACTACAGTAGATGTGGCTAGTATATTAAAGCTTGGTTTGGAGGATTAAAGTGACACGCCTAAAAGTTGTGAGGACTGCCCTATCTTGAAATTGACACTACTTTCATCAATACATTTTTAAGTTGCTATTTGAAAGTGTACAGATTATAAAAAGGATTGCTAAAACTTAATAAAAATCTTTCCATACAAATGATGCTTGAGAAATTACATTTGAAATCAAATCTTTACAATTGGATTAAAAAGAGGTAAAGGCTTGTCATTCTCTAGCAATTTGAATTTTTAAAATTTATTCATACACTAAGAACTCCAATTTTATATGAAAACTGTATTAATAAAACCATCTGACCAAATACAAAGTCATCCAGCCATATATCAATATGTGTAATTTTTGCTTAAAAATAGGCAGAATATAATTTTAGAAGTATATTAAACTTTCAAAGCATTTGAATATGTGAATATCATGAGGTTTTTAGTTAATGCCATTAAAACTTAAATGTTATTTAACCAGGAGGTGAAACAGTACCATAACAGAAGTATTCCGAAGAGCTGACAGAAGGTCCGACTACGAAGTAAGGAAGGTCATGTGCAATGTGGTACAAAGACTATCGGAACGAGGAAAGAACAGACACTGAAGAGCCTCTCTGAAAACTGCCTTGTTTTACTGAAACTTGCACTGAGTTATAGAGCAGATGATAAATACAGAGATAAACCAAAAACAACAGTGTTGGGTCCTAGAGAATTAAAACGGGCTGATGTGTTGGTGCTGTTTGGTGGCCCAGTAAGACCGTTCTGAAACTGCAGTAGTATAAGTTAACATCTGAATGACAGAGAGGAGCTATCCATCTAAAAAAAAAAAAGAAAAAAAAAAAAGGATTCAACCTGTCCATGCAACACCCGGTGCTCATCACAACAGGTAATGTATGCAAGTGTTGAATCACTGTTATTTTTCACCTGAAACTAACACTGTAAGCTAATTATACTTGAATTTTAATAGGATAACATTTTTTCTAAAAAAATAAAGTATTAAAGGGAACAATAATCATCTTGGAGAACTAAGAACTATTATTCAGGTCGTTGGCAGATATCCCTATATTAAATAAAGTCTCCAGAAAAGGATCCAAGAAAAAGGAGGGAAAGCAGAGTAAACAGGTGGTGCAAAGGTGCTAAGGCTGTTTTGGCACTAACGCCCAGAGGTGAGAACGGTACAAGATGGGGCCAGAGAAGCAAGCAGAGTCTTGTCACCTTATGTAAGGAATCTGGAGTTTATTCTAAGTGTTTTGAGAGATTTTGGAGATCTTATGCAAAAATGGAGATGGTTTGGTTTCAATTTTTTAAAGATTACACAGCCATACAAAGAGAATGGGTTGGAAGGGAAGCAAGCACTCAAGTAGGGAGACCAAATAAGAACAAACATTTCTAGTACTTCTGTTCCAGAAGCTATTTAAGGCCTGCGGCACAACCATAAACAACATAAATATGTGCCCCCATGTGCCTTATATCTAGTTGGACACCAGTCAGTAACATCATGTCAGACAGGAGTCAGTTATGGAGGAAAACAAACAAGGTAAAGGAGTATGAGTATGTTGTTTTATACGGAGCACTCAGGGAAATCCTTGCTGAAAAAATGACATCTGAGCAGAGAAGTGGGGAAGATAACGGGGGAGGCAAAGAGCTCCCTTGGAAGAAGGAACAGCAAGTGCAAAGGTCCTGAGATTGCAGAAACTCACTGGGGGCTCTGGAGGAACAGGAATAAAGGGCTATCATGGTTGAAAGGACGGAAAGAGGATGGGAGTAGAAGGGGATGAGATCTAAGAGGGGAACCAAGGGCCGGAAGACGGAAGATCCTTTAAGACAAGGTAAGGACTCAGGCCCATGAGATGCCATCACAAGACGGAACTGAGCGGCAGTATGATCGAACTTGTATTTCTAAAGGCACTCTGGCTGCTGTGCTGGGAAGAAACTGGGAGTGGAGAAGAAAAGAAGCCTG
Organism: Eumetopias jubatus; assembly: GCF_037043125.1. Taxonomy (NCBI): domain Eukaryota; kingdom Metazoa; phylum Chordata; class Mammalia; order Carnivora; family Otariidae; genus Eumetopias; species Eumetopias jubatus. The sequence goes on from NW_028274819.1 coordinate 112,388,397, forward strand.
AATAGCAGTACTCCTGCTCTGAGGTAGCGGCTTAAACAGAGGGGCAGATGGTGGAGGAGCTGTGAGAAGTGGATTCTGAGTCTGTCAGCGGGCAGAGCCAAAGCTGTGGCAGTGAGTGACATGAGAAGGGACCGTAGTTTGCATCTGGCTGGTAGCAAATTAATTCAGAGCACATTTTAGAGACGAAGCAAAAGAACCTGCTGGTCGATGGGAGGACGGGAGTGAAGAACAAGGAGAAAGGGTGTCGTTGGGGTGTTTGGGTTAAGCAACTGCGTGGACACCAGCATGGCTGAGTCAGAAGTTCTGTACCGGTCCTGGCAAGTGTGCAATATGACATTCCTGTGGAACATCAAATAAGCACTTGGACACAGGAGTCTCGAAATCCAGGAAGAAGTCAGAGCTCAAAAGAGGAGATCAAAGAGTCAGGCATTTGCAGATGACACTGCAAGTCAGGGACGGGCTGAGCTTACCCAGAGAGAGAATGCAGTGGAAGGAAGAAGAGGCCAACATTTCCAAGACATGCAGAGAAACAGCCAGTAGAGGAAAATCACAGGGAATAGCCTAAAAGGGCTGAGGACTGAAAGAAGAAACATAATCACCAAGATAAGAAAGTAGAGAGCACAAACATTTAAAGAAGAATACCCATTCTTCTGAAACTATTCCAAAAAATAGAAATGGAAGGAAAACTTCCAAACTCGTTTTATGAGTTACCTTGATCCCCAAACCAGACAAAGACCCCATCAAAAAGGAGAACTACAGACCAATATCCTTGATGAACATGGATGCAAAAATTCTCATCAAAATACTAGCCAATAGGGTCCAACAGTACATTAAAAGGATTATTCACCATGACCAAGTGGGATTTATCCCTGGGCTGCAAGGTTGGTTCAACATCCGCAAATCAATCAACGTGATACAATACATTAACAAAAGAAAGAACAAGAACCATATGATCCTCTCAAGAGATGCAGAAAAAGCATTTGACAAAGTACAGCATCCTTTCTTGATCAAAACTCTTCAGAGTATAGGGATAGAGGGTACATACCTCAATATCATAAAAGCCATCTATGGAAAACCTACAGCGAATATCATTCTCAATGGGGAAAAACTGAGAGCTTTCCCCCTAAGGTCAGGAACGTGGCAGGGATGTCCACTCTCACCACTGCTATTCAACATAGCATTAGAAGTCCTAGCCACAGCAATCAGACAACAAAAAGAAATCAAAGGCATCCAAATCGGCAAAGAGGAAGTCAAACTCTCACTCTTTGCAGACGATATGATACTTTATGTGGAAAACCCAAAAGACTCCACCCTAAAATTGCTAGAACTCATACAGGAATTCAGTAAAGTGGCAGGATATACAATCAATGGACAGAAATCAGTGGCATTCCTATACACCACCAAGACAGAACAAAGAGAAATTAAGGAGTCGATTCCATTTACAATTGCACCCAAAACCGTAAGATACTTAGGAATAAATCTAACCAAAAAGGCAAAGAATCTGTACTCAGAAAACTATAAAATAAACAAGAAAGAAATGGAGAAAGACACACAGAAATGGAAAAACGTTCCATGCTCACAGATTGTTAGAACAAATATTGTGAAGATGTCAATGCTACCTCGAGCAATCTACACATTCAATGCAATCCCCACCAAAATACCATCCACTTTTTTCAAATGGAACAAATAATCCTAAAAGTTGTATGGAACCAGAAAAGACCCCGAACAGCCATAGGAATGTTGAAAAAGCAAAGCAAAGCTGGCGGCATCATAATTCCGGACTTCCAGCTCTATTACAAAGCTGTCATCATCAAGACAGTATGGTACTGGCACAAAAACAGACACATAGATCAACGGAACAGAACAGAGAGCCCAGAAATGGACCCTCAACTCTATGGTCAACTCATCTTCGACAAAGCAGGAAAGAATGTCCGGTGGAAAAAAGACAGTCTCTTCAACAAATGCTGTTGGGAAAATTGGACAGCCACATGCAGAAGAATGAAACTGGACCATTTCCTTACACCACACACAAAAATAGACTCAAGATCGTTGAAAGACCTCAATGCGAGACAGGAGTCCATCAAAATCCTAAAGGAGAACACAGGCAGCAACCTCTTCAAGCTCAGCCACAGCAACTTCTTTCCAGAAACATTGCCAAAGGCAAGGGAAGCAAGGGCAAAAATGAATTAGTGGGACTTAATCAAGATACAAAGCTTTTGCACAGCCAAGGAAACAGTCCACAAAACCAAAAGACAACCAACAGAATGGGAGAAGATATTTGCAAATGACATATCAGATAAAGGGCTAGTATCCAAAATCCATAAAGAACTTATCAAACTCAACACCCAAAGAACAAATAATCCAATCAAGAAATGGTCAGAAGACATGAACAGACATTTTTCCAAAGAAGACATCCAAATGGCCAACAGACACATGAAAAAGTGCTCAACATCGCTCGGCATCAGGGAAATCCAAATCAAAACCTCAATGAGATACCACCTCACACCCGTCAGAATGGCTGGAATTAACAAGTCAGGAAACGACAGATGTTGGCGGGAATGTGGAGAAAGGGGAACCCTCCTACACTGTTGGTGGGAATGCAAGCTGGTGCAACTACTCTGGAAAACAGTATGGAGGTTCCTCAAACAGTTGAAAATAGAGCTACCGTACGATCCAGCAATTGCACTACTGGGTATTTACCCCAAAGATACAAATGTAGGGATCCGAAGGGTTACGTGCACCCCGATGTTTATAGCGGCAATGTCCACAATAGCCAAACTGTGGAAAGAGCCAAGATGTCCATTGACAGATGAATGGATAAAGAAGAAGTGGTATATATACACAATGGAATATTATGCAGCCATCAAAAGGAATGAGATATTTGCAACGACGTGGATGGAACTGGAGGGTGTTATGCTGAGCGAAATAAGTCAATCAGAGAAAGACATGTATCATATGACCTCACTGATATGAGGAATTCTTAATTTCTGGAAACAAACTGAGGGTTGCTGGAGTGGTGGGGGGTGGGAGGGATGGGGTGGCTGGGTGATAGACATTGGGGAGGGTATGTGCTATGGTGAGCGCTGTGAATTGTGCAAGACTGTTGAATCACAGATCTGTACTTCTGAAACAAATAATGCAATATATGTCAAGAAAAAAAAAAGAAGAAGAACTTAGCAGGAGGGGAAGAATGAAGAGGGGGAAATCGGAGGGGGAGACGAACCATGAGAAACGATGGACTCTGAGAAACAATCTGAGGGTTCTAGTGGGGGGATGGGTTAGCCCAGTGTTGGGTATTAAGGAGGGCATGTACTGCATGGAGCACTGGGTGTTATACGCAAACAACGAATCACGGAACACTACATCAAAAAATAATGATGTAACGTATGGTGATTAACATAACATGATAAAAAAAAAAAAAGTGGAGAGCATCTAAACGAAGAACAAAGAACAGCATTGCTGAGAGACGAAATAAGCCAAAAGCACAGAAGTCGCTACTGGACACAGCAATGTGGTGGAAGACACCGCTGAATGTACCGAGAGCAAGCTCATCGGACCACTGGCACGGACGAGCAGGACACAGAGTGAGAGCCGAGGGACTGGGTTACTGCCGTCTCTCATGAGGGACACACTGCCCACACGTCCTGCTGCAGAAGCAGCTAGAGAGGGGGACGTCTGTAGGACAGGGGTATGGAAAAGAGCATGATGGCAGGAATAAAACACAAAGGGCAGACGGGCTGGCCTTTCATAGGGCAAGGCCGTCACCCATGGGACAGAAGGGAGAGCAGAACAAACAGAGTGCCCGTGCAGCCACTTGGAAGGTTTGATGACGAGAAGTGCAGAACTCCTGTCTCACTGCTTCTGTTTTCTCAAAAAGGCTGTTAAAAGGCCACTTCCATCAGCCAACTTCCAAGTGGCAAATACAGGGACAGTTTTCATATTTTTTAAATAAATATGGCCTACCGTGCACAATTACTTACCATGTGTGTCTACGTTTGGCAACACATTAAATGTCTCAGTCACAAGATTAAGTATGCTCCTGAGTATTTTTTAACACAGACACTAACATCTTTTTTCAAACACCTCATTTTCCAGAATCAGAAGTTAGGTATCTGTAACTCTTAAAGAAGTTACTCTCAAAATATGAGAACCAGCTAAAGCACTTCACAAGTCAGCTGATTAGAATGCGTACCCTTTGACCGGTACCAGCAGCTCTCCCCTCATATTTGGTAGCAGTCCCTCCCCCACCCAGGACTTCTTGGGGGGTAACCGCTGTTTCATGTATTTCTGGCAGGATCAGCTGCAGAGGGGATCGTGTTACCCAAGCCAAGCGCAGCAGAGTCCTTCCTGGGGTTCTGAAGGTGAGGCTGGCTGCGAGGGAAAGTTCTCTTTCATCACAAGCTTTGATGCTATCCCCAGGAGGTCGGCAGCCTCATGCACAGAATACACATGGACCCCGAGACTAAGGGCAACACACAGGTGGGACACAAATATGAAGAGAGAAGACGAAAGAGGGAAGGGAAACGGAGAGAGAGCAAGAAAGAGTCCCCGAGACCTGCAGGCGCTGAGGCCAGCCCTGCCTCCTCCTTTGCGGAATATACTGGCTCTAGCTTTTCCCCCGTTTCACTGCAGTGACTCTGAGCTGGCATCTGTCACTTGCAACCAGGAGTTAGGTGTATCAACATCCTGCCAAACCCGAGTATAAATAATGCAGGAGACAGACAGGGAGACATTTCCCCCTCATGCTTGAGGAAAGGGAAGCCCAGAGCAGGAGCAGATGCATCGACGCAGACACATCAGCAGCCAACCGAGTGACTGGTCTAACCGGGGCCTCAAAATGCCTGCACATGTGTGCACACGCGTGTCCTGCCAGAGGGTAAAGCAGAAGGCAGCCGATAGGTGTGGGCTGAATAGTGTCCCCCAAAAGAGAGAACTTGAAGCCATAATGGCAATACCTCAGAGTGTGACCCGATGTGGAAACAGGGTCCTGCCAGATGGAATTACTTAGCTTCCGGTGAGGTCATACTGGGGTTGGCCCCTCATAAAAAGTCAGACAGGGAAGAAAGAGCTACACAGGGAAAATGCCATTCGGATCAAGCAGGTAAGCCAAGAAAGACCGGACAGCCAGCAAACCACCAGAATCCAGGGAGGGGCAGGGAGGGGTTCTGCGACAGGGTTCGGAGGGAGCGTGGCCTTGTGGAAACATTGAGCTTGGACTTCCAGCCTCCAAAACCGAGAAACGACACATTCCTGTTGCGTGAAGCCAGTTGGTTTGTGATACTTACGGAAGACCCGGGAAACTAATATTTGGTGAGGGTGGTGAAGGATGTGTGTTTGAAATAACTTTACCGAAGGTTTAAGGATACGCCTTATTAATAGGAACACGAACCATGGAGCTTGGTTTGAATTCTGTCGTTTATTAGCTGTGGGATTCTGCTTCCTCACTTTTAAAGAGGTATTTATAGAAAGAGCCCCTCACAGTGCTACCCTGAGAATTAAGAGCAGATATGAGTGCAGCGCGTAGTGAGAGCAACTTAAGGGTCAGCTGCCATCTGATCACCACGAACACGCGAGTTTACACAAGAGAGCGTGTCCACTAGAGTAAAACCGAAGCTAAGACAACTCCCCGAGATACGACCTGCTGTATCGACCCCAACAGCTTTACAAGCGCACACCGGAATGATTCCTCAGTAAAGGCTGCCAGGGAGGAGCATGGAAAATCCAGGGTATTTTTTTTCAATTTCCTAAAATTCTGTGCTAAGCTTGTTTATATGAAAAATTCTAATTTAATGAAAACATACATAATAAAAAAATTTTAAAATTTCCACATAAAATTTCACGATGACTGAAATGTTAAAAGAAATGGAGAATTTCTAGAAAAAAAAAGTCAGCATACTTTTTTACTTAATGCCAGATTCTTCATTTCCAGACTTCCTGTGGTTTAGAATAAAGATTCGCTCTTCTTGGATCACTCCATACTTCAACTAAAATACCTCACGTCGTCCTTCCTTAACATAGTTTTCCCAAATTCTCTTGGAGCAAATCAAGACATGGTAGAGTCTTATTTACAAACGAGTAACTTTTAACCCTTTCTGATAAGACTGAGAGGTTTTAAAAACGGACTGCACAGATTGTAACCTAAAAGACACACAAATCCTTCATTTTCCGTTGTTGAGCAAAAGCAATTCATTTTGAAGGCTTCCCCCCCAAAAGGATGGTTATTTCTGTTTCACTTTAATTACCTAAGTCCTAACGAAGAACAAACGCCCGAGTGTCTACAGGGCTTTCAGCGTAAAGCGCCTCAAGTTCCGCGCCCGGAGCACGTCCAGGGCGTGCACTACGCAGCAGCCTTCCCCCGCCAAGTGCAGCCCGTCGCACACACGCTCCTTCCTCCCGGGGAGGCCCCGACACGGGGGAGCAGACGCGCCCGCGCGGCGGGGCGGCGCCGGCCGAAACGCACGGAGCCGAGTACTCACCCAGGGCTCTGCAGGCAAACAGGGCCATGGCGCTCTGCAGTCTGTCCGGCCGGAGCGCCTGCACCACGAGGAGCTGCGGACGAAGCGCAGGGCAGTTTCAACAGCCACGCCCCAGCCGCCTCTAAGGCAGCGCCACCGAACCACGTCCGCCGCGCGCGCCCCCCGCGGACGCTCAGCACCGGGCACACGAACCGCTGTCCCGTCGTGAGAAGCGCCCCACAGCCCGGGCGCTCCCCGCGGACAGGAGCCCGCGCGGACAGACCCCCGCGGGCGGGGGCGGGGGGCGGCCGACCAGGGGCTCTGCGGGGGGTCCCGGGCCCACGCGGACGGACGGCACGGACGTCACACGTTTCTCGGCAGGAGGGTGACTCACCTGCTGAAACAAGGACACCTTCTTTGCCAGGATATGCGGAAACTCTTGCTCACACGCCGAACTGTGATAGTAGGTCCGCCACAGAGCCACGTCGTCCAAGCACAGCGTCTGGTAGAGGCCGGGCAGAGCCACCTAGAACACAGGCAGGCCGGCGCGGTGCGCGACAAGCGGACGCAGCGGGTGCGCGTGCGGGGTGCGTGCGTGTGCGTGGGGTGAGTGCGGCTGTGTAGGGTACGTGAGCGGGGTGCGTGCGTGTGCGGGGTGCGTGCGGCTGTGTAGGGTGCGTGCGCGTGTGCGGGATACGTGAGTGGAGTGCGTGCGTGTGCGGGGTGCGTGTGCGTGTAGGGTGCGTGCGCGGGGTGCGTGTGCGTGTAGGGCGCGTGCGCGGGGTGCGTGTGCCTGTAGGGCGCGTGCGCGGGGTGCGTGTGCGTGTAGGGCGCGTGCGCGGGGTGCGTGTGCGTGTAGGGCGCGTGCGCGGGGTGCGTGTGCCTGTAGGGCGCGTGCGCGGGGTGCGTGTGCGTGTAGGGTGCGTGTGCGGGGTGCGTGTGGGGTGCGTGCGTGTGGGGTGCGTGCGCGTGTGGGGTGCGTGCGCGTGTGGGGTGCGTGCGCGTGTGCGCACGCGGCTGCGAGTACACGGGAGCCAGTTACGGACGGACATGCACCGCCGTCTTGCCCTCCCACGGGCTCCTCTAATCGTGTGTAGACCAGAGTGGGGCCGACCTACCCAAAAACCCAGAAGGAGATAAAATCAAACTCTTCCGAAGTCGTGAAATCGGCGTCTGGTCCCTGTGGGGAACAGCACGGCCACACTGCGCGCCACAGCGGGTTCGAAGTCCCGCCCGATCGCCCAGCGCCATCACAGCCTTCGGGAGGCCGGTCCACCGCGCGCTCCCCCGCGGCGCCTCCGCACACGCGCGGCTTCCTCTCCCGCAGACGGTCTGAGTCTACCTGCGGGCCCGACCTGCGGGCCCGACCTGCGGGCCCGACCTGCGGGCCCCACCTGCGGGCCCCACCTGCGGGCCCCCCGGAGGTTCTCCGCAGGGTCCACCGGGCCTGCACCAGTCGCCCAAGCGGCACCGTCCCCGGGGCTCTGCTCGGCAGCCCTCTCCTCCCACCGCAGACGACCCGCTCTGCCAACCCGCATTCTTCATCTTTCTCAGCCTTACCGAGGTATCACCGACAAAATCGTACATACTTAACAAGTGCTTCGATAAGCATTTGTACGGAGAAACAGTAACCCCAATGAAATAATGCACCTCTGTTAACTCACAAGTTCCCCTTTTTTTTGGAGTGAGAACACGCAGAATCTCCTCTCTCAGTACCTCGAAAGTATCCTCCGCAGTACCGTTAACTCTGGGCCACCGGCTTACACTAGGTTCTCCAGAACTCACCTTATATGCAAACATCTGTACCCGGTATTTCCAGCTTCGCCCCATTTCACCCACCCGCAGCTCATGGCAACCTCCATCCCCCTTGCAGCTCTTCTGAGTTCTAATTTTTGTGGATGAATATATCCCATTACAGATGGAAAGACCACACGCTCCTCACCCGTTCATCCACGGATGGGTGCTCTCAGTTACAATAATACACGTGGGAGTGTAGGTATCTCTTACTGATTTCCTTTCCTTCGGATTTATGCCCAGAAGTAGGAAGTAGGGCTGCTGAAGCATACGGTAGGTCTATTTTTAAGTTGTCGAGGACTCTCCATAGTGTTTTTCACAATGGCTGTACCAATTTGTATTTTCACCAATGCTGCACATCTTCCCTTTCCTCGTGAGCTCGCCAGCACTTGTTATCTCGTCTTTCCGATGACGGCCCTCCTAAGACTTGTGCAATGACACCTCACTGTGAGTTAATTTGCATTTCCCTAATGATTAATGATGTTGAGCACCTTTTTTGTATATCTGTCGGCCATTTGTATGACTTCCCCAGAAAAATGTCTGTTCAGGTCCTTTGCCCATTGAAAAAAATTTTTTAGTATAGTATACTTTTTTTGAGATGCGACATCAGTCTCAGGTGCACAACACACTGATTCAAACCTCTATGCTGTGCTCGCGCAAGTGTCGCGCCACCTGCCCCCTATCACTGTGATAGTGACAACTATCACAACACCCTGACCACACCCCTCGCTGTGCCTTCTGCTCCCATGACTTACTCGTCCCACAGCCTCACCCATTTTGCCCATCCCCCCCTTCCTTCCAGCAGCCTCTCCCCCAAACTTTTACCAACACCGGGCTACAAGATCAGAAATGTAAATCTGTAGAGATGGAGAACTTCTATTAAAAATAATGGTGAATTCGGAAGACCTGTATCTGGAGTACTAGAATGTCACATAATACAAACCCAAATCAAATGCTTAAAGATGCTTCATCCAAGTTGCTATATTCATTTCTAAATAACCCATTATATTGCCCAAATTTCATTATGTAACTTAACTAAAAGTGAACTTATACAGCAGAAAATAAGTACATTTCACTTTATTTTTAATAAGTGATCTAAGCCTATTAGGATAACACTTGATGGTAGTCTATTACATTTAGTGGCAATTAGTGTATAAGGGCCTGCTGCTACCAATTGATGCTACACCTTGTATAACCAAGATGCTTTTGGCTAGAAATCTGAGGCAGTGAGGCAGGGTGCTGGTTTCACGTTAGACTCTGGTCAAATCCCCAGGGCTGTACTCAGCGTGGCGCCAACCGTATCACACTCGGGTACCTGCTAGATTCTCTACAGGGAGGTGTGCTCAGCGCAGTCTCTTCCTATCAGAAAACATCGACTTGTCACTCCACGGGCACTGTGCTGACTAGTCGTAGCCACTGAGTATATGACTAATGAGAAAAACGATTGACTGATAACAGAGCAGAATCTACTGATTTGATTCAACAGATATTTGTGAACAACCGGCAGTCCAGAGTGGTGAACAGCTCAGACTCGACCACAAAGAGCCCCACTTCAAATCCTGACTCTACTTTCCAAGTGACCACGTCGCTCTGTGCCTGGTTTTCTCACCTGTCTAGTGAGGACAGTCACAGCAGGTACCTCATCAGGTTGTAATAGTCAGTGAGGTGATCTACTTTCAAATTGTGCATAATGCTGTGCACCCAGTAAGTCACCAGTAAGTCACCAGGAACCGCGAGCTGCCCCTGCAGTCTTTACTACATGCCACTGCCATGCAACAGCAGCTGCACCGAGCAGGGGAGGGAAGACAGAGAACAAACAGATGGACACATTCTGACAAAAGTCTGTCTGTCTTGGCTTGGGCTCCCCACAGAAGCACCCAGGAGGCCTGAGTCCAGAACGCAGACAGAACTGTTGGCAGCTGAACTTTGGAACCGCGTTTCTACCCTGCGGCCCGCGCCCCGCAGCCTGCCCTCGGCACCCACCTCACACTTGGGAGTGGGTGGGGGAGGAGGAGATGAGGAGTTGGGGCAGACAGAGAGAAGGAAAACACTGTAGTTGGAAAATCGAGATACTGAGGGCTTGGACTTTGGTGTCAGAAGGCCTGAACTGAAATCACAGCTCCCAAAACTCCCACCTGGTTTGATCCTGGCTCAATTATTTAGCCTCTCTCCACCTCGTGTTCCTCTTTTCTAAAACAGGCATAATTATGGTCTCATCAGGTTATTGTGATGATAAAGTAAGATAATATATGTAAAGTATTTAGGATGATTGCTTGGCACATAACAGATCTTCAAAAATATGTGTTAAATTAAGAAGAAACCTGAGGCTCATTCATTTAACTCACTACTACTGACTTTCATTTCTCATGTGTAAAAAGAGAATTTAATAACACCTGTCTCTTAGGGCAGAATCACTAAATTGTATGCCTGAAACTAGTACTGCCCTATATGTTAACTGTAATTTAAATAAAAACAAAAAAAAAATAAATGAGATAATCCACTTAAAAATGTTTTATAAACATAATAAAACATTAATGTGTATTATAAACCTTCTTTGAAGAGGAAAGCTGTCTTCTCTAAATATTTTACATTTCTTTACTTAAATAGAAATGAGTATGTGGGGAAAAAAAGCATCATTGCAATCTTTAGGTTACAAACGTAAGATTTTTCCCCAAGTGTGACTGGAGATCAGCTGTTCAAACAATTATTAATTTTCCCATTAGGAGTTTATGAGCCAGGTCTTATAACCGTGTCAAAAGTATTTCACTAGGTGACAAACTCCTAGAAAGAAGGAACAAAGACTTTCCTACATCTGTGCTCTCCACTGTCAATAAGCATATTATAAATACTTAATAAATACCTTAACTCAATAGAATATATGAACAAGGCAAAACTTACATCACCTTTTGTCATTAGCTTGTCCACTCATAATCTTAATTTGTGCAACCAAAAAAAGTACCTAACAGAAAACTAACTGTGCATCTGGAGCACAGTAGGCACTGAATAACCAAAGGAATGTATGAGTCAGGTTTTACACTGGATGTCAGGGACATCACGTTTGACAAGGCACGGATCCTAATCTCAGTGCACTTACAACCTAGGAGAAGAGGCAGACACACTGCATCGTTCTGACTCAGTATGACAGCTGCTGTGATGTAGGGATGTTCAAGATATATGTCAACAGAAGAGACAGAATGAAGAAGGTAAGTCTTCAAATGTGAAATCGATGTTTGACAGGTAAACACAGCCACAGGGCATTCCAGGTAGAGGGAGTAGCAACACGAACTCTAAGTGCAAGAAACAGTGAGGGGTGGACTGGAGATAAAATGGAGGAGGTGGGCAAGGAGCAGGTCATGGGCCGTCTTATCTTTCATGCAAATGACAATGGACTTTATCCTGTGAGTGACAGAAGCCATCAGAAGGTTTTAATAGAGTGCAAACTGAATTATAAGTCAACTTTTAAAACAGAAGACACAGTGAAACAGAGAGGCCTGAGGTCAGAAGCAGAGGCTCTGCAGCAAAGCCCAGGTGAATGATGAGAGTCAAAACTCGGGGAGTGATCGCCAAGGATGGAGAGGAGCTGCGGGTGAGGGATATTTCAAAGATGAAGAAAAGCAAGAGAAACAGTTTGAATTTGAAACTCCTAAGCATCATACTGCATCTCATTACCAATCCTGAATTATTCTATAAATAAGGCCTCCACTTTCCATATTAGATCTTTTGTTTACTTACCCTTCTATTCCCTGTGGGTGTGCAGCACAGAATCTTGTGCAATGGAGACCAAATATGTATATGTTGAGTGGAAAGATTTAACTAAGGGTTAAGGGACTAATCAGAACAGAATAATTCTCTGATATCCTTTTAACCAGGGATTTGATGGCATATACACAGCAATATCAACACTGAGTATTAATAGGAGCACGTAAAAAAAAATAAAGCGGTAACTCAAATAGAGAAGAAGTTTAAGTACTCCCCACAGTAGAAAAGTCATGAATACCTTCAGTGTCGCCACCGCCCAGCTTCGTTCCTGGTCTATCCAAGATGGGAGCTGATCCCGGATCCTCTGCTGAGAGTCCTTTATAAGAGCAATTATTCTCTTTGGTATATTTGGTAAAATTCAAACTTAGAAAAATCAACAAGTGACTACTAGCTAATTTTACAAACACTGATTTGAAAACTCATTCTATGTATTATTAATTTATTTTACTATTGTAAAATTCTATATAACAAGGTATAGACAACCATTTGCACAAATGTTGCATTCCTTTTCATTGTGCATAATCTTTTATGAAACTTTAGAAAAATGTAATAAAATATAAAAAACTGCCATAAATTTTACATCATTTTTAATAATATCTTGCATATCAGACATAATCTAGATTTTGCATTACAGTTTGGGTATGCTGCTTTGAAGAAAAATATTATTCGTTACATGTGCAAATAGAAAATTAGTAGAGAAAAAGCTAAATTTGAAGTTATCAAAAATTTTTTTAAAAATTTTAAACTTCAGTTATAGGAGAATTTTCCTAGTCATAACATAAAATTTTATTTTTCCAGGATTATAAAGCATATTACTTTCTTAGTATCTAATTAGTATTATTCTCATGAGAATATATGTCTCTACAGACAAAAAATATTTAGGTCCATTTTATAATACAGTAGTAGAGGCAAGGACCTGTTCCTCTAGTTAAAGTATAACTTCAACAGTACTTTAAAGTTCCTCTGAAGCAAATAATATCTCATGAAGTCAAAGCCAGAACTATTTTCCCTAAGGGTGAAAGAATTTTATTATTTTTACTTACAGCTCTCCGCAACATGTCTCCAACAACCACACCTGTAAACGTATCCCATTCCTATTGAATAAAAATATGAGTAAAACAAAAAATATAAAAATACTAACAAGTTAACAGAATTTTCTCAGTTTCCCTATAAGAGAGCTTACAGGGCGGCTTTCTAAGGACATGGAAAAAAAATAAAACTCATGTCACATCTTCCCACTTCTGGTACAACATTAACATCAAGAATGAGTTTGTGTACCACATAACACATTCCTATGCAAACTACGAGAAATCATTTTATTAAAGCAAAAAATGTAACTACAATTTCTCTCCCTATATATATATAATGTTTCAACATCGAAAAATTTACATGTCATGTTGAGTCAGCATTTGTCTTAATTTGCCCCATTACATGCCATTTTTCACTAATAAATAAGCAATAAAGTGCACCAAAAATTTAAAAATTGTGTATGCTGGGAAAAAATAGAGAAAAGTACTTCCATTAACTTATCTTTTCCAACAGATTAGAAGACTGCCATTATTTTTTTAAATTAATCCATAGAATCATGACTGACCCAGGGTTACAGAATCTGGTGCTCCAAGAAAATCTGTCTTTACCCCGACCTCCCCCCAGATAATAATGGGCACTATCATATTCTTTGTTACATATTGTTCAGCAAATAAAGAAAAAACATACAAAATTTGAGAGCAATATAGAAAAAAAACAAATTACTGCCTGCTTCCACCCAGCATGACCACTTACTGAAATTATACAGTCACAAGAGAATAGAAATGATTACTATTACTAGGTGGGAGTCAGAGAAAAATGTTCTCCTTTCCCAATAATTACATATACTCCAACAGGGAACACTAGGGAATATTAAATCTTACACAGTGTGGAACGTACTGATCATGGTGAAAAACATGGTACAGGAGGAGGGAAAGGCATCAAAGCTAATGGTGGAAATAAAAGGAGTCAAATTAACAAATTTAGGAGAAACAATACAAGTCAGCCAGAGCATGTGGAATTAGAAACCAAGAGAGAAAATAGGCATGTGGAAAGGTCTGCGTGAAGTATACAAATAAGGAGAATCCAGGACATGAAATCTGACCAGGTAGAGGTGAAGGTCAAAGCTCACGGTCCATATACTAGTCCCTCCCACCCTGCTACTCTACTCACTTGATGATAATGGCATCAAAACCAGAAAATCACTTACAAATAATTTGTTTCTAAATGTTAGAATCACACCAGAGATGGATTAGTAAGCTCTAACTTGAAGGAGGTTCTTTCCAAGTTGGAGAGAGGATGATCGGGCAGACCAGAAATAATGTTATAGACAAAGAAGATAAATTATACATAAAAAAGACTAACATAAGGCTTCGGGCCCCAGGAAGCTTCTGAGAACTGCCCACCCTCTTGCTTCACGTGCTGACTCGGAGCAAGTCAGCGAAGGGAATAAATAAGGCAGGTACACAACCGTATTGTTTCACTTTGTGCGTGTATTAGCTCCACCGCACGGACAGGCAAGACAAGCAGGGGACCGGGGTCTAGAAAGGTCTAGAAGCACGGTGGTAAGCCACTCTGCCTCACCATACCTCCGAATAAACACTTGGCTCACCCAGAGGGGAGAAGCAGAAATCAGCATCTTACACTAAATTCTAACTTGGTAAAAAGTAGGTTGATAGATAATTTCCAGACTGAAGTTATTTCTAATCCAACCATAAGTCTGCCCATTACCGAACTTCTATGTAACTCTAACATTTTCCCACTTTATTCCCACTTACATTTTCTTGAAAAAGTTCAGGATGCATGCCTCGAACAAAATGCAAAGCGAACATCAACTGATCAGCCTAAAAAGAATAACAAATGTTATCTTGCTGTTTCTAAATTTGTGTTTTTGGAAAAGCATAGTCCTGACATTTCAGTTCACAAAATCTGTGTTCTATCTTTAAATTGTCTACTTTTAGCAATATAAGAAATGACTATTCAGGTAGCACCTATACAGAACACTTCTGAGTGGCAGACGGGAAGGACAGAGAAAGTACAAAGTTTTAGAGAAAATGCTAAAGATCAGTCATTAATGGTTGGTTATGACCATTAACGGTTTAATGGTTGTATATGATGATCACATACAACCCATTAAAAAAATGTTTATTTAACTAGCTGAAATCCAATTTTGAGGTCTGAATCAGTCATTAGCAAGAAGATCAACCTCCTGCATTAGTTTTCTTCAATTTGTCAGTGTGTATGCTTACATGATCCAGAACACTCTATACACCCCTACATCAAGACATTTCATTTCTAGAAAGTTATGCAAAGGGATGATGAATGTATTCATAGATAAGAAATGAGGATATTTAATGCAAGATTTTTTATTATGGAGGAAAAACTGAAACAACCTAAATGTTCAAAAGATTATCATAAATAATATTCAAATGAAAATATATAGCATAGCCCATACAATGGAAGGAGAGGCAATATGTTTATATAAACATACAAGGATATATATCTGCCGAAAAATATTAGAAAATTGGTTATCAATTTTTATCCGTGATTTATTTTTACAACTATAGGTTATTTTTGGTTTCTTCCTTTTTTCTTAAGTGTATTTTGTAAATTTTCTAAAAAAAGCTTATCTCATTTCTGTTACAAAATACAGTAAATGCTTATTTTTTTAATTGTTATGTTAATCACCATACATTACATCATTAGTTCCTGATGTAGTGTTCCATGATTCATTCTTTGTGCATAACACCCAGTGCTCCATGCAGAACGTGCCCTCCTCAATACCCATCACCAGGCTAACCCATCCCCCCACCCCCTCCCCTCTATAACCCTGTTTGTTTTTCAGAGTCCATCGTCTCTCATGGTTCGTCTCCCCCTCCTACTTACTCCCCTTCATTCTTCCCCTCCTGCTATCTTCTTTTTCTTTTTTCTTAATATACCTTGCATTATTTGTTTCAGAAGTACAGATCTGTGATTCAACAGTCTTGCACAATTCACAGCACTCACCATAGCACATACCCTCCCCAATGTCTATCACCCAGCCACCCCATCCCTCCCACCCCCCACCACTCCAGCAACCCTCAGTTTGTTTCGTGAGATTAAGAATTCCTCATATCAGTGAGGTCATATGATACACGTCTTTCTCTGATTGACTTATTTCACTCAGCATAACACCCTCCAGTTCCATCCACGTCGTTGCAAATGGCAAGATCTCATTCCTTTTGATGGCTGCGTAATATTCCATTGTGTATATATACCACATCTTCTTTATCCATTCATCTGTCGATGGACATCTTGGCTCTTTCCACAGTTTGGCTATTGTGGACCTTGCTGCTATAAACATCGGGGTGCACGGACCCCTTCGGATCCCTACATTTGTATCTTTGGGGTAAATACCCAGTAGTGCAATTGCTGGGTCGTATGGTAGCTCTATTTTCAACTGTTTGAGGAACCTCCATACTGTTTTCCAGAGTGGTTGCACCAGCTTGCATTCCCACCAACGGTGTAGGAGGGTTCCCCTTTCTCCACATCCCCGCCAGCATCTGTCCTTTCCTGACTTGTTAATTTTAGCCATTCTGACGGGTGTGAGGTGGTATCTCATGGAGGTTTTGATTTGGATTTCCCTGATGCCGAGCGATGTAGAGCACTTTTTCATGTGTCTGTTGGCCATTTGGATGTCTTCTTTGGAAAAATGTCTTCTCATGTCTTCTGCCCATTTCTTGATTGGATTATTTGTTCTTTGGGTGTTGAGTTTGATAAGTTCTTTATGGATTTTGGATACTAGCCCTTTATCTGATATGTCATTTGCAAATATCTTCTCCCATTCTGTCGGTTGTCTTTTGGTTTTGTGGACTGTTTCTTTTACTGTGCAAAAGCTTTTTATCTTGATGAAATCCCAATAGTTCATTTTTGCCCTGGCTTCCCTTGCTTTTGGCGATGTTTCTAGGAAGAAGTTGCTGCGGATGAGGTCGAAGAGGTTGCTACCTGTGTTCTCCTTTAGGATTTTGATGGGACTCCTGTCTCACGTTTAGGTCCTTCAATCATTTGGAGTCTATTTTTGTGTGTGGTGTAAGGAAATAGTCCAGTTTCATTCTTCTGCATGTGGCTGTCCAATTTTCCCAACACCATTTGTTGAAGAGACTGTCTTTTTGCCATTGGACATTCTTTCCTGCTTTGTCAAAGATGAGTTGACCATAGAGTTGGGGGTCCATTTCTGGGCTCTCGATTCTGTTCCATTGATCTATGTGTCTGTTTTTGTGCCAGTACCATACTGTCTTGATGATGACGGCTTTGTAATAGAGCTGGAAGTCTGGAATTGTGATGCCGCCAGCTTTGCTTTTCTTTTTCAATATTCCTCTGGCTATTCGGGGTCTCTTCTGGTTCCATACAAAATTTAGGATTATTTGTTCCATTTCTTTGAAAAAAATGGATGGTATTTTGATGGGGATTGCATTGAATGTGTAGATTGCTCTAGGTAGCATTGACATCTTCACAATGTTGGTCCTTCCAATCCATGAGCATGGAACGTTTTTCCATTTCTTTGTGTCTTCTTCAATTTCTTTCATGAGTATTTTATAGTTTTCTGAGTACAGATCCTTTGCCTCTTTGGTTAAATTTATTCCTAGGTATCTTATGGTTTTGGGTGCAATTGTAAATGGGATCGATTCCTTGATTTCTCTCTCTTCTGTCTTGTTGTTGGTGTATAGGAATGCCACTGATGTCTGTGCATTGATTTTATATCCTGCTACTTTACTGAATTCCTGGATGAGTTCTAGCAGTTTTGGGGTGGAGTCTTTTGGGTTTTCCACATACAGTATCATATCATCTGCAAAGAGTGAGAGTTTGACTTCCTCTTTGCCGATTTGGATGCCTTTGATTTCTTTTTGTTGTCTGATTGCTGTGGCTAGGACTTCTAATACTATGTTGAATAGCAGTGGTGAGAGTGGACATCCCTGCCGTGTTCCTGACCTTAGGGGGAAAGCTCTCAGTTTTTCCCCATTGAGAATGATATTGGCTGTAGCTTTTTCATAGATGGCTTTTATGATATTGAGGTATGTACCCTCTATCCCTATACTCTGAAGAGTTTTGATCAAGAAAGGATGCTGTACTTTGTCAAATGCTTTTTCTGCATCTATTGAGAGGATCATATGATTCTTGTTCTTTCTTTTGTTAATGTATATTATCACGTTGATTGATTTGTGGATGTTAAACCAGCCTTGCAGCCCAGGGATAAATCCCACTTGGTCATGGTTGAATAATCCTTTTAATGTACTGTTGGACCCTATTGGCTAGTATTTTGGTGAGAATTTTTGCATCCATGTTCATCAAGGATATTGGTCTGTAGTTCTCCTTTTTGATGGGGTCTTTGGTTTTGGGATCAATGTAATGGTGGCCTCATAAAATGAGTTTGGAAGTTTTCCTTCCATTTCTACTTTTTGGAACAGTTTCAAGAGAATAGGTATTAATTCTTCTTTAAATGTCTGATAGAATTCCCCTGGGAAGCCATCTGGCCCTGGGCTTTTGTTTGTTGGGAGATTTTTGATCACTGCTTCAATTTCCTTAGTGGTTATAGGTCTGTTCAGGTTTTCTATTTCTTCCTGATTCAGTTTTGGTAGTTGATACATCTCTAGGAATGCACCCATTTCTTCCAGGTTATCTAATTTGCTGGCATACAGTAAATGTTTATTAACAACAACAACAAACCTATCTACTCAAGCACCATCTTTTCCCACCAGTTTATAATTTAAGCATTTTATATAGCTTCTCCCATACTATAAATAACACTTTATATCTAACACACGCTTATGATTATAAATCTGCACACAGACTAACTGTACAGGCTGTAAAGATTACCAGCAGGCATCTCCTTGCCTGCAAGAAAATCACCCCTCTGTCGGGAAGATTCAGTGTCTTAAATAATACAATACAGAAGAATAATTGACTCTATGAAAGTGTATGTTGTGTATGTGTATACAGCAAGTACTCAACAAATGCCTATTAAGTGAATAAATAAAAACCATGTGTTTACAACCATAACATAGCCAAGGACTTTAAAAAAATTCTCAAAATAGAAAAATTTTAAGCAGATGGCCATCACTCGGTGTGGAAAGAAAGGTGCAACCAACCACCATGTGTAGGAAATAAGTCCCATGTGACTTGAAACTATAAAAATCAAGACATGCCATCTGGGGGCTGTGCAGCGTCCTTAGGTGTCAGAAAGTACAAATTCAGGTTTGGGGTTGAACGGTGACTGGCGGGATAAGCCTCTAAGATGCTTATTTTACACATTAATGGATATTTAAAACACATCCCTCCTCTAAGGTAAAGAAATAAGGATTAAGGTATACACACAAAGTCACACACAGTATTACTACATTTATCTTAGCCATTTCTTCCTTTGACCTGAGGAAAAATAATGCAGTCTCCAGGGTTAACGAAGAAAAGGCCAGGCCCTGCCACTACGATTCTCAGATTAGCTGCTGCTAATCTGTTCATTATCACTGAGGCAAAGCTCCAAAATGTTGGCAAAAAATAAGCCACATAATATACAGTCAACAAATGCATAATGGTGGCCCCTGTTCTCTCTGTGCTCTGGTCCCAGAACACATCATGGCCTCAGGGATCAGCATACGATCACACATGATCTCCTCCACAGATAATGGCATATGTACCCATGACCTACACCAGGCTCACTGGGATGCCAGCCGAAGAGGCTGTTGCTGGCAGCCATCTTTAGCCGTAAGTATTTAAGAATAACAGTATAATAAAGAACAATTATGACTCAGAAATACTCCTAAAAATACAATTTACTGAGAGACAAGACAACACAATTTCCAAATAAACTGGAGTCAAGTTAAGAATGAATAAACCAAGCCTACAGATTTTCTGCATACTTCCTTCAAACAACAACAATAAAAAAACCTGTCAGTATCCAGTTGAGAAAATATTTTGTACCTCAAATGTCCTTGGATCTACACTGCTCATCAGATCAGAAAATTTAGGTGTTTCAGTTCAATGTCAATTTATCTCATTACACTTGGGTTCTGTTACAAAATTCTTTACTCTCAAGGGGATATATAATAAGCAGAAACTCAACTGATCATCGACAAAAGGAGCTGAATGAAGGAAAATCCTAAGAGACGCCTGCACAGTCTAAATCAGCCACACATTTCATCCTCCAGCATCACACACACTCGTCGATGTTCATAAAGGGTAAAACCAGTAGCATCGAGTCATATGAGATACAGGAATCCTAAAGTCCACTTCTTAGCTGGGATACAGTTCACACTTCCAGACGCGATGATTTTGTTTCCCCCACATCCTATCAGCCTAAGTCTCCAGCATCAAGCAGAGTGGGTTTAAATTCCAGTTCCAACCTCCTCGACATCTGAAAAACCTACAGAAAGGTGCTAGCTCTAGATCTTGATTTCCTCCTTTCTAGAATGGTATTGTTGTAGGAATTAAATAACAATGTATGTAAGATACTTGTGCAGTGCCTGGAACATTGTAATGTGACAGACAAAAACTACCCACTTTATAGTAGCCTGATGTACTACATAATACTGTGTTGAAGAGGAAATTTATCTTTAAAAAAAATTCTATAAACCTCATGTTTCTCAGAGATTAAGTATCAGCAGAAAGAATAATAAATCTATTCCTTTTATGGGTACTCTACACTATTCATCGCTTTCAAATACATTCAAGGAAAAGCATAAAATAGATGTTACCATATGAAGCCCTGCTCTAATCTAAAGAACACCGAGATAGCATAGAACTTGAGCACTCACATCTGTGCTTGAAGTTAGGTCCCACGTTTTAATGAACAGTTCTACACAATCCAACTCTACTCATAGAAAATCTAATGGGTTAGATGCTAGGTTTCAAAATTTTCTAAGCAGAAGAGATGATCTAAATTACCAGGATTCACTTTAATAGCAACAAGTTATAAAATTTATAAACACCCAGAGAACTTCCACTTCTCTGTTAAAAGAAAACACATTTTGACAGAAAAAAAATACCAGAATCCAAATTAAATGACTTGTCAGATAAATACAATCATGGGACATTTTTAAAATGTATGATTGATTCATCCATATTTTACTCAACCAGCAAATTCATTCGAAGAGGGAAGTGGGGTGAGCGACCCGCCCCCCACCAGGCAGTCCTCCTGCCCCAGAGCCGAGCTCTCTCGGGGAATCCTCCCATGAGGAAGGGCAAACACAAGAGTAGATGATCTCCAAACACTCTTTCCAACCCTTTTCTGTACTTTCATCCAATACATGGGGAAATTGTTTAACCTTCCAACAGCAACTTCCACTGTTTTGTATCTGTTCCAAATGATACACTGGGATGAAGAATGATATGGAGTGGCACTAATTTGTACACAGTTCCATCATAATCCCAAATTTGGGGGAACTAAATATGCTACTTATCCTATACTTGTCCAAAATATTTAGTTTACTGAAATAAACACTTTTTATTTCTTGGAAAGAAAGAAAGAATGGCAGACCCAATAACCTCAAGTGAAACTGCGCAACAGCTTTCTCCATTTGGTTTAGTTTACTAAGAGTCTAAATTTTCTGCTACAAAACAAGTCAATCATTCTCTGTTGCAGGTCAAGCTGCCTTCCCTCAGGATGTGAACACTAATCGCAGCCTCTGTTTCAGGGTCTCTTGCCGTCTCCAACACGACAGCAACATCAGCAACAGACTGGCAGGAGCTTTAATGTTAGAAACTGGTGCTGGAACTCCAGACACCTCTCACTAAAATATGAATCAGTTCCAACCCAAGTCAGATATAATGCTAAATCTTGAGAAATGTACCTCATTGCTTCACAATTAATGTGCTTTCTGAATTATTATTCAAACAAATTTAATATTACTGATAGAGAAATATGAATATTAGAAACCACATATTCCATCACCAATTAAAATGTCTTAAGAATTATACATGATAGCTTTTTTAAAAGTGAGTGTAACTGTTCACAACAGAAAAGTATTTCTCAAGACGGGCAATAAAAAATTCCACCTGGGCACTACACCGTCGGGATGTTCAACCTTCCAAGCTCTCCGCTCGTGCGATAAAACGCTGGCTGGAGCCTCACTTCAATGTATTTTTACAAGAAGTAACCCTAACTAAACTGCACTGATACATTAAATCATCTTGATGCTGAACATATATTATATCTTTCCCTAATTACATTACAAAATGTATGACATAAGGATTTAAATCTCATCAGTAAATATATTGTATTGCTAAAAGTAAAATAAGAATATATAAGCAGAGGCACAGATATATGGGTCAAAAACAAGAAATTCCTAATAAGTTACAAATCTTTGGAATGAATATGAAAGTTTATATTATCTTTCCACTAAACACTTTTCAAGAATAATACTTATTTATAACGTATCTACTTTCATAAGGATTTTGGTGGCACCTTAAAATAAGTGCAGGTCTGTGATATTTTCACAAATCACAGCCTATTTTAGTTCACAGGCCTTGAAAG
Source organism: Eumetopias jubatus (assembly GCF_037043125.1). Classification (NCBI taxonomy): domain Eukaryota; kingdom Metazoa; phylum Chordata; class Mammalia; order Carnivora; family Otariidae; genus Eumetopias; species Eumetopias jubatus. Next base: position 112,410,936 of record NW_028274819.1, read on the forward strand.
GAAAGTAAAAAAGCATCAAACATATTATTAGGAGAGTGATCAAAATGAAACTTTGCAGCTCTAACATATTCACCAGAAAAACAAGAAAGATTAAAGCTACATTCAAAAACTAATTATAAAAATTCATAACATAGCAATCAAAAAATAAATCCAATAAAGCAATTAAAAATAAATTAAAAATAAAATATAAAAATAATTACAATAAAGTAGACTTGTTCTGTAAAGTAAAGCTTATTCTTTAAAATAACAAGAAAATCAACAAACATAAGGGAGGAAGGTAAAAATAAAGTTTTAATAAAAATGCAGAGGAGAGAAAAAAAATTTGTAAACCATAACTTGATAAAAAATAGAAACACTAATAATATATCCAGGCTTGACAAGGATACAAGGAAGGAGATACCTTAATTACTCTGTGGGTAAAATTATTAACTGATAAAAAACTTGTAGAAGGCAATTTGATAATATTCAACAAAATTTGAAAGGTATCTTTTCTTGGACCAGCAATTATACTTCCATGAAGAAATCTAATGAATAGAAATACTTACATATGTACATAAAGATAGATTTACAGAATTTCACTGTGTTCACTCATAATAGCAAAAAATATATATAAATAATATCCACCAACAGAGTAGTAGATAAAACAACATATGACCATATTACGGAATACCACACAATCACTAAAAATAATGAGGTTAACATAGTTCTACTTTTGGAAAGATCTTCAGGACCTGTCACAATAAGAGAAATGCAAGAGAACAAAATATATAATAAGGAAAAGAAAAAAAATTATGTATTTGCACACGTGCACATGAAGAGAAAGGAAATAGACAATAAAGAGCCAACTGATCCTTGGACTGGTTTACTCTAATGGAGTGAAGCATCGGAATGGGGAGAAATGACGAAAGGTTCTTCTATATAGTTTTTCTATGTATGTATATAGTCCCATAAAGTTTTTCTTTTAAAGATTTTATTTATGTATTTGACAGAGAGATAGAGAGCACAAGTAGGCAAAGTGGCAGAGGCAGAGGGAGAGGGAGAAGAAGAGCCCCCACTGAGCAGGGAGCCCGATGTGGGGCTCGATCCCAGGACCCTGGGATCATAGCCACTTAACTGACTGAGCCACCCAGGCGCCACTATATAGTCCCATAAAGTTTGAAAGTCTTTCAGAAAATATTTTTAAGTTGTGTCTGTGTAATAAAAGTGTTTAAGTACTATGCGCAATAATACATTATACAAACGTTACAGATGCCATCCCCATATCTATCTAAGGTCATAACGTTTTAGGGACAAAATGGGCTTTGAGATCATCTGCTTGTAATTCCAGACATATGTATAATTTAAAACGGGGGGCCAAATAGGTGATTTTTAGAGGGAAAGCCCTCCAAAATACACATATATACTGTCTATAGACCTATATAGGTATCGCCAGAGTTCTCATTAAAGAAACATTCTGCAGAAATACCCAACTACAGGTCTGTGAGCTTCCAATAATACCCCTTGTCTCAAGTAAAGATCGTCAACATTTTGACTCTACTCATAAAAGTTACTGTCCCTTTCTAAAGAACGTATTAACTCTATCTTTTCCAATATTCTCTAAGAACCCTACATAACTGTACCATAATAACTCTATTTCTCTCATGCAGTTAATTGCCTTTACAAAGCTCTTCCTCAACCTAGCCCCAAAGATTGGTACTTAAAAAAAAAAATCCTAAGAGAAAATCCTCTGTTTCTACAATATTCAAAAATTTCTAAAATACATTTCATTTTGTATTCCTCAGAGGCCCTTGTAATACGAAGACATCTGCGACAAATTTCATAACTCAAGCATTAGTTTACTGCCTAATGCCAGGAATGGAACCAGTTTTCATCCCCAACCTAGGGGACACTGGCAATGTCAAGAGATAGTTTTTATTTTAACAAGTGTGTAGAGGAAGTGCTCCCAAACAGACCCCACAACAAATACTAATGTGGTACAAACGGGCAACAGTGCTGAGGCAGGGTCACCGAGTGCAGCTAGAAAACAACCCGTCACCATGTCCTCCTCCTGGGCTACTGGGCATCCAGAGCCACGGCGGCTGACCTACGACATGTCTGCCCTCCCTTCCTCGCTCGTCTCTCTCCTCCATCCCAACCACACCCTGCAAGGCTGTGAGACCTTCCACTTAGCAATGAACATCATTCTGGGAAAGTATCAGAAATGCCAATTTCAACACCTTTCCAGTAGATAAAGTTATACAACTTAACTGTAACACTGTATTAAATCAAAGTACAAGTAGTATCTTATACATGAAAAAGCAGTATTTCTTACCTTAAATAGACAACGGCATATATATTCATAGACCATATGTTTTAATGAGCTGATAAGAGACTGGATTCTCTCTTCTGTATTTTCAGAATCCTGTAGATTACAATTTGAAAACTGAAAAACCACTAGGAAATTTATAAACATTTAAATGATACCCCATAGCGTAATCACACTTATAAACTGTTCCTCCAGACTCAAAGCTGATTCTGGAACAACTATCTTTGTCAACTCAAGGGACCAAACAAACAAGGGCATTAAATTTGTACACTAATATGATAAAAATACTTGATGTATTTTTCTTTAATTCACAAAGTTAAGGCTTTCAATGAATGAAAATTACAGTCAACTTCCAATAATACAATATGAACTGAATTTGATGATACCACTTTGATACCTAATGGCATTAAGAATACTCTATGAGTATGGGTTAAACCCATTTCATTCCTTGTATTATAATGATCAATCCAGCCTGAAAACAGGGTGACCAGAACTGCACCCAACATGGAATTTTCTCATCCTCAATATAAAAACCTAAACAAGGTTAAACCATGCCTTCCATGTTAACTAAGGATGAACAATAACTTTGATGCTGATGCTGTTTAAGAAATCATAGCACCTTTAGTTTTTCATCTGTTTTGTACTTCTGTATCATACAGAACTGCCATGGTTTGGAAAATACCACTAATGGCTATTTCCTCTGCTTACTGAAGAGGGCAGAGGAGATTGTCAAGACTGGTCTGTCCCCCAAGTGTGATAGGTTTACCTCTCACCTCAGGGAGCACTTGGAGGATACAGGCCTTGAAAAGTTCAATCCTGGTATACTATTTAGGCTAAATTTTGTTTCCTTATGATTAAAACTGACAATAAAAACCTCATAAGACAATTTAACAGTTTAGAGAAATACATCCAGGATAAGCAGGGCAATGTGTGACACTAGCACAAAACCTCACGGGGTGTCGCTCAGATGTAGCAGACCTCGGCCTGGCCCTGGTAGTACCTGCCCTACCTGAGAGCTCACATGGAAAACACCCTCTCCCTTTCACTACTCCTTCACAAAGACCACATGGGACACGGAACCCTGGATCCACTAAGAGACACTCCATCGTGAGAAAGAGTGCACTGCTGCAAGATCTAATGGATCTCCAGCACACTGGAGAGAAAGTTTTGTACTCTACATATTTAAAATTATATTGCTTTTAAAAATGAATTCAAGCACATGCACACACACACACACAAACATACACATGAGCATACACATGAACACGCACACACGTGCACATGCAAACACGCACACACATCCATACACGTGCACACACGTGCACATGCAAACACGCACGCGCACACAAACATGCACATGCAAACACGCACACGCATACACGCACACACATGTGCACACACATGAACACGGACACACGTGCACGCACACGCACACACGTGCACAAACATGCACATGCAAATGTACCCACGTGCACATGCAAACACACGCAAACATGCACAAACATGCACATGTACATGCACAAACGCACATACACATGCACAAACATGAACATGCACAAACACAAGCTCGCACAAACATGCACGCACAAAGATGCATTGCACATACACGCATACACATGGACACGCACATACACACACACACGCACACAAACATGCACATGTACACGCACAAACGTGCACATGCACAAACTCGCACACTCACAGATGCACACAAACACGCATTGCACATACACACGCACACACAAACGTGCACACGCACATACACACGCACAAATGTGCACATGCATAAACATACACACGCGCACACACACAAAGGTCAATGTTAATTCAGTAGCCACACTACCGACGACCGAAGGCTCCTGAGGAGACACTGAGCTACACATTTTTGTAAAGAGCACAGAATAACCAATGTTCTCACTGAGTTCGGGCAGAACTGCTAACCTGTTCGTCGGACCTGTTCGTCGGTTCTCATAATCCTTCAGAGTCACTGACTTTTCACAGAAATATTTTTTGACGAAAGGACAAGAAAGAATTTAAAATGAACTTATAATTGTGTACTTTCTAAGTAATTTATGAGAAATTTTTCATGCAAAAATTATCGGAGATATATATAGGAGCTACAGATGGACAAGGTGGTCTCGCCGCCTCAGTTTCATAGGCCAACAGCACATGTTTCCAAAGGTAAAGAGACACATTTGTCTGAAAGTTTACACACAGGCACTTTGGTCCCAGTCATCCAAGTCTGGGGATGTAACTAAGAAAACTAGAGGAGCAACCCACTGAAAAAAGGAGAAACCATTAATAATGTCTGTTGCTGTCTTAATACATAAGCACGTTCTGTGACATCCTTCTGTCAGGAGATGAGGCCTCCTCCCCCACCCTGTCGACTGCTTCCGCCAAACAACAGACAGCACGGGTGACACCGACCCCAGGCTGACTTATCACAGCTTCCGCCTCACGGACTGAAATACACATGTGGCCCCAAGATGTCCTATCAGAAATCCACTACTCTGTGCCGCCAGGAAGCCCAGCACAGGGTCCTCCTCACCAAGCCCTCGGGCTCCAGGCCCCAGCCAATCCCCACCCCCCACTCCCTCCCCTCCCCTCCTGTCCCAGCTGAGGTCCCAACACCGTGAAAGAGAGGGTAAGCCATCTCTGCTCGGCCCTGACCCAATTCCCCACAGAACCCATGAGCTGAAGAAAAACACTGTCTGATCTGCCAAGTTAGGGGTACAATGACATTCAGCACAATCAGGAAAACGTCCACATGGCACGTGCTTACAGGGCTCACATTGCACAGCCTCTCAATCTTCAAAAACACCGTGCAGGTTTCTACTTATGGCATGAAAGTTGTCCGCAATATATCAATATTAATACTTAATGTAAAGACAGCGTGCTACCTTTGGGTTAAGACCATTTATATCCATTAAGATACCCTTCCCTCTATCAGCACACAGATCACGCAGAGGGTACTCCTCTACCCTCCTTAACTACAACACCTGGCACGTAGCACAGCCTCAAACGACACACATGAACATGAAATTTTCAATGCTGTTTTCCCCCAAGGAATGAGATTATGTAGATAATTTCTTTATACCATTTTAATGGTAATCTATTATTTATTAATTTGTGCTCAGAATTGAAATCATTTCCATTAAGAAGACTGTCGCACTGGGATAGTTTGTTAAGAACATAAAATACAATTAAGGAGCCAGTTTCTTTAGATACACTTTAAAATTGTTGGATGTGGTCTTCTGAAATAGAATTCTAAAGTTTTCTCAGGAAATTCTTTCTCTAAGTACCCAGTCAAGGATCTCTGTTACTCAGCATCAGCTGTGGGGTAACAGAGAGCATACCTGTTTGCTCTGCAGAGCTCGCTGGAAAAGTCGGAGAAATGCAGCCAAACTAAAACGGTACATGTTATTAATTTTGGACAAGTCAGAGATAATGAAGTACATCTTGCTGGCATTCTCGGCCAGAGGCAGGTAGGCGTCCCGCTCCTGTGGATCAGAGGTTGGGTGGGAAAAACATCTTAGTGCTAGTGGTCTCCTGCCACCTACAGGCCACTCCGCTCCTAGCTAGCCACTCTTACAAGTCCTACAGAACGTGCACCAAATACCACGACCAATCACAGAACTGTATAACTAAAGGGAATAATACCATCTAGTTTCCTTATTCTTATAAAACTGAGGGCAATGTATTTAAAGAATTCTCTAGTGCCCGGATGACTGAGGTAGAAGTGGTTCACGGGTAACCGTACGGAGCACCAAGAGCACTTGTATGACGGAGAAGGTAAGGGGAAAAGGTACGCAATTATGATCCGAGAATGAATGATGCCATCTTTGTATTTCAAGAGAGAAGCGGTTTAGGTGATGCCAGGGCCTGGCTCCACTACCCCCCTGCAGGACAGGAGAGTCACAACCCTGAGTCTAGAGTGTGTGGGGGGCTGGGGCCCACAGGAACGCTGACGGGAGCAGAGACTGGAACAGGTGTCTGCACCCAGTAAGAAAGGCCCTGGCACTGTTCCGCGTGCACACAGGAACTTCCTCTATGGCAGAAGGGAAGGGATCCTAGAAGCGAACGGCCTCAGGTTCCCAACAGGACTGTGAGGAGTCACTGTGATCTGAGCGCCAAGATGACAAACGTGATGCTGGGAACGTTACAGGGCTGACTCAGTGACACCTGTTCAGAAGGAGAAGGCCAGGAAGTTCGACAGCCCCGTGCTGTGAAACAGAAAATGAGAGGTGCAGCAACACCATGCTAGAGAAACCGAGGCGGCTGGGTTAGAAGCGGGCTATAAATCTGTTCCTACTCTGCTTCAACAGAGCACTTTCCCAAGTAAAACAGTACTGATATGTAAGCGTACAATTTGGACAAGGGCTGAAAAATACTGAAAGGAAAACGTGACAGGGTCACCGAGACGACCTGGCAAAGAATGAAAGGACATCGTCAGTGAGGGCCCAGGTCAGGCTGGAGCCTGGAAATGCAGAGTTAACACTCATCTGTTTGGGCGTCTGTTTGCCTTCAAGCAAAGCTCAATCATTAGAATGTAGGAGAAGAAAAGATAGACTGTTTTGAACTTGGGTTAGAATTTTGCAAAAGGGATTATCAAAAGAAAGGCAAAAAGCATTTTAAGGGAAGAAAACTTTTTAATGGAAAAGACACCCTTACAACTCTTACTTAATACACTAAACAGGCCTTAATTTTAAAAATCTCCAGGAATGACACAGACGCTTTTAACAGTCAGTTCCAATACTCTCATTTTCAATTTCAGTATAAAACTGTCGCTCCAGAACTTGAGATCACGTTACACCAGAAGTCAGCAGAGGCCGGGAGACCTTATTCTCGGCGCCCTGAGCCTCTCACCCCCTCTCTACAGCAGGATCGATCAGACCCACGGCTCTGGGGTTTCTGAAGAGCTCTCTTTTTTTGTAATTGTCATTCCCCACCCCCCCAAGTCCTGACTCTACACTGACTAATCATATTAACATAAAAGTTTAAGAAAACATGATATGGATCACCAAAAAGGAAATAATTACTTGGTCAAGGGAAATCTGGAGTTTGTAAGATTCTTTCAGTGACTCTTGAATAAGTGCACTGCTTGCTTTCGTCTGATTCAAAGATTCAATCAAATCCTTATTTTCCAAAATATTCCCTTGGGATGTGGCAAGTGTCTGCAGCAAAAATTAATAAAATAATGTGAACATTATCATACATATTAAAATAACCAATTAAAAGAAGCCCATATTCACTATCATTAATTTGATGTTTATGAAAACTTGTATTATTTTAAAAGAATTTCAACATTTTCTAGCTTATGAGAATGACAGAGTAAATCATGATATACTATATCATCAAAGCATTGCATATGTATGAATTTTATCAATCTAATAAAAATAAAAACTACTTAAAGTTACAGATTAAATCATAATTTTGTTACATTTTAATGCTGCTTGAAATAACAGATAACTAAATATTAGTGAAGTAATACAGTATAAAGACAGTATTACTTAAAAATCACTTGTCTTAGACGTTAATTACCATTACTTCTTAAGATCTTGTATTCTAAGACATCTACTTTTTTCTCTTTGAATTCTGATTTTAAGATATATATTGCCATGTCTTTGGCACAACCAAAAACATGTGGAAGGTACTACTAAATTTAAAAAAACCTATTAATTATATTCACTAAAAAAATGTAATATAAGAAAGCATCCTGAATAACTAAATTTTACCTCTAAAAGAGATTCCTCAAGCTTGGCTAACTGTATTTTCTTATCTTCTTCCTGTTGTAATAGTTTTGTTTTCTGCTCCTCTAAGTCAGGTTTCTCATGCTGAATAGTTAAAGCCAAAAGCTTAAAAAAAATTTTTTTTAAGTCAAAGTTATTTTAGCGGTAAAGTTCAAACAAGACAAAACATAAACTTCCCACAAACAGGCCTTGTGCTTGACCAAATACTACAATTATTATGATTTTATGTGCCTCATTTGATTCTTTCTAGTTAAACATGAGACACTTCACAATTATTTCTGACAAAAGAAGCAGCAAAATAAACTGATCAATAAAATATGAAATATTATAGGACATCTGCAAGAAATTGCATTAACATACCAATATGTAATATTTTTCTAAAATTAGATAAAATATATAAAAACTATGAAAACTAGTTTTTTTAGTGGCAAATATTCATATAAAGAAATAAAGAGATATCTTACTTAAAATACTATAACATCATAATCTCAGCAAGAGATCACTTCATCCCCATTAGGATGTGGCTACAATTAAAAACACAAATAACAACATGTGTTGGCAAGATGGGGAGAGAGTGGAATCCTTAAACGTTGTTGGCAGGAAAGTAAAGCACAGTCACTTCGGAAAAGTCTGTCTGTTCTTCAAAATGTTAAACAGAGTTACCATAAGACCCCGCAAGTCCACTAAAAAAACCACTGACTTGTACACTTTAAATGGGTGAATTAATTGAATCTTAATAAAGCTATTTTTAAAATGCTATGTCAAATTCTTCATTTTGAAACTTTAAATTAGGGGATGACATTGGCAGGTCATAAAACATGTAAATACAAATCTGCTGGACAAGCATCCCCACTGAGCACTTCTTACGGATCTCAACGGCCCCTTTCAGCGAGGGGATGGACAGGTTCTAGAGAGAATGAGCAATTCTGTCAATTAATTCTGCCATGCTTTGAGTAATCCCTTCATAGTTTTATTCATAAGAAGTATCATCAAGTCAAAAGATACTGTCCATAAAAATACATGCTGTGAGCTGTATGTTATTATAAGAAAAAATACTTTAAAGGAAATTCTTAAAAATTATAATTAAGCAAAAATTGTAACAAATATACATACTATCATATTAAATCAAAACAGGAACAGTCTACAATTGTTAGGTGAGTAAAAAATGGAATGACTCAAAGTCAACAGGCATGACAGCCTTAAAAGGAAAATAGGTGAGGAACTACATAAGTAAAAGCCTAGATATGAAAACTCACTTTGAGAGTCACATAATGTTCTAAATTATAAAAAGTCATACACAGATATGAAAATTCAAAGACACATATGTTCTAGTGGAAAAAAAAAATGTCAGATGGGGAATCCAACACCCGCCCTCAACCAGCCAAACAGGTCAATTAAATGCAATTCTCACATTTCAACTTCAGTTTTCACAATTAAAACAGAAAACATAGCTGATCTTAATCTATGAGCCTTCTCTCTCTCAAACTCTACCACACATGACAGAAATCGACCCTAAAATTAACATGATAGTGGGAGAAGCAGTGATTCGATGTTAACAAGTGCACAAGTCTAACACAAATGATAACGTAAACCCGAATGTTTGACTCAAACTCACAAATGTATTTTCAAGGTGGTTTCAAAAGTTTCAATGCTAATCGCTTCCACAAAGTCGATTCCAATTCAGAGTATCTCCTGAGCACACAAAGCTACAGGAGATTTGTGAGGTCACTTCTTATTGCCCATACATACCTGTCCTCGCAACCCACTTCTTGTTGTAGTGAAGTTAACCTCCGTAATGATGGAGGCTGCATCTGGCGGGATGAAGGGATTCGGGTTTCTTGTTGACAAGAAAAGGCGGAATTCTTCATTGTAGTCAATAATTTTGTCACCTATTTGTACCACATAACGCGGTCCTATTTGTTTAGAATGACACAATTAGTTGGCTTCAATATTTTGTCTTTTGCTTCATGACATTAAAAAATATAATTTATATTTCCTAGTATTTCTAAATAGTTGGTAGCATAGGCTTTTCAGTAGAGTACAGAATAGCAACAGTTAGCTAGCCAAGAGACTATTAACCAGAATGCCCTATTAATCAGCACATATACAAACAGGGCTAAACACTAGTCATTAATATGATCCCAGGATACTGAAGCATCAAAGAAATATATACGTATATTACATTTCATTCCAAATTTTTCTGAAATGACTGATTATAGATGACACAAAAAATAACTCAATTATATACTATTCTCTACAGAATTCATTAGTTAAAAAGTGTTCATTGGGAGGGCCTTGGTAGCTCAGTCAGTTAAGTGTGTGACTTCGGCTCAGGTCATGGTCCCGGGGTCCTGGGATTGAGCCCTGCATCGGGCTCCCTGCTCTGCGGGGAGTCTGCTTGAGATTTTCTCTCCTTCTCCCTCCATCCCTCCTCTCTCTCACTCTCTCTAAAATACATAAATTTTTTTTAAAGTGTTCATTGTACTAGTTTTTTTTATTTTTATTGTTATGTTAATTACCATACATTACATCATTAGTTCTTGATGTACATTGTACTAGTTTTTAAGACGTACTACTTAAAGACAGAATGAGCTGGCAAAAACCTAATATTATCAATAATATGAATAATTGCAACGATGCCCATTAACTTCAAAAGGATTTATTCAGACTGCCACATACAAGTGATTTGAGATGAGAAATTAAACTAAGAAAAAATAAAGTTTTGCCTCATAAAGGAGTATATTCCAAAATTTAAAAAAAAACAATGATATCCATTATACAACACATACAGAGAAATAAATCAGCGATTATACCCACAACTTACAATTTTAAACTGACATAAATAATTTATTTTTTAAGTACAAAATACACACTTTCAAATATTACTTTCAAAGACTAAGAAAAGTATCGTAAGGAATTTTTGAGAACCCCAGAATAGATTTTTAAATTTTAGTTAAAAACTTTATAAAGTTAGTATGAAAATAATTCAAAAGCACTTTATGAAAAAGGACATATAAATGTCCAAAAAGGAATCTTTTGTAGCAAAACTACAATCACTATTATAAAAACACAAATTTAAAAGCCCAATGAAATACTTCTACATCAACCGGAATGTTTCAAGAAAACTTAAGCAGGATAAATGCAAAGAAAACCAATCCTAAGGACATCATAATCAAACCACTGAAAAACCAATGACAAAGAAAAGTTTTAAAGCATCCAGAGAAAAATGACACATCACTTACTAAAGAGCAATTAATAAAACCAGCAGGTGATTTCTCAACAGGAATGACATAAGCTAGAGGATGAAGGAATAAAAACTTTAAAGTGCTAAAGAAAATAAATACCAACCCAGAATTCCATGTCAGGCAGAAAAACAAATGTCCTTCAAAAACACAAGAATAAGAAGTCTGTTTCCAGTGGGCCTTCACTAAATGAAACAGAAAAGGAAATGCTTCAGACAGAAGAAAAGTAATGTGGACAGGGATGAAGAGCACAGTCACCATGCTGAGCACTGAGTCGGGTACACAAGTGCTCAGTCACAGGATCACACACTTGACACTAACAGAACCCTGCCTGTGAACTAAACAAGAACTAAAATTTAAAAAAAGAAAAATAACCTAGATGTAAATCAGAAGATGATGGAAATGATGGGAGAATTTGAGAACCATAGGAAGGATCAATCTGTGTAAACACAGATTTTAAAAGCAGTCATTATAACATCATGTGACCATGACAACGTATCACAACAATAACGCAAAGGCAGGCAGGGGTCTACAGAGTAAAGTGCACTGGAGAAGTGGCAAAGTATTTATTTGTAGTAAAATAAGAAGCCAAAGATATATATTGTTATATGTAGGGTGACCATTAAAAAAATAGGAAATGTTTTATCAAAAAATAAAATCAAGTTAATTACAAAACTGGATCAGGTATCACATGACCTGGTTAGCTGCGTTAAATTATGCGACAAAGAGGAAAACCGCATGGTGAGTGAAAATGAAAACCAAGTGATAAACTGAAGAGAGGTGCCCTTGAGAAACAAGACCAACAGAAACTTGAAAGTAAAAGAATAAAAATTATTACCATGCAAACACTAGCCCCCCAAAGTAGTGTAACCGTTCTAATATCAGACCCTAAAACTTGATACATTTCTGGAGAAAAAGGAGGACATTCCATAATGATAAAGAAAATAACCCAAACAGGAAAAATCACATTTTCAAATATGTATGCACCCCAAAACACAGCTTCAGAATATTTAAAGCAAAAACAAAAAGAACTAAAAGAAAAACAAATTAAAAAATCATAGAACCTTTAAGAAATTGTCAACATATGATTGAGAAAAACAAAGCAAAAAGGAGTAAAGACACGGAAAACACTGCAATGAACAAGCCTGACCTGACTGACTTTAGAAAAAATTAAAACAACAGCAAATTTCACATAATTTTCACGTGTACATGGAAAAATGAAATGTAATGAAATGTCCGATTATGAAGAAAGCACAACAGGGTTCAAACAACTGAATACTGCACAGTAAGTTCTCTGGCCATAATGGAGTTATGCTGAAAATCAGCAACAAAAATGGGAACTAGAAAATTTCCAACTACCTGGAAATTAAATAACAATAAAGCTATGTAATTCAATGAATTGAAGAAGAAATCAGGACTCTGGTATGAAGCTGGAGAAGGGCTGAGAGGGAAATTTATAGACATAAATGCATATATTAAAAAAAAGATGATTAAATATCATTATCTTGAATTTCCACCTTAAGAATCTAGAAAAAAGAACACCAAAGGAAACCTAAGGAAAAATAACAGGAATGAAATAATAAAGAGCAAAAACCCGTTCAACAATACAATAAAGAGGGTGATGGGCATTTAGGAGGGCACTTGTGTGGGTGTCGTATGTAAGTGATGAATCACTGAATTCTACTCCTGAAACCAATATTGTACTGTATATTAACTAACTAGAATCCAAATAAAAACTTGAAACAAAACAAAAATTAAAATTTAAAAATTTAAAAAAAAAGGAAATCAACAAATGTTGGGGTTCATGTAGAGCATGAAATCAGCCATAATACCTGGCCTGCTAAAATGTAACACAGAGGCCGCTGCGGGGGCGAGGGAAGGTTTCGGAGGAGGGTGTGGGCCTCTGGAATGACAAGGCCCGAGTGACCACTCTGCCGTAGGAATGTCGCGGGGAGTTGCCTTCCCCAAAACTCTCTAGGCCAAACAGCCGCCCTGGGATCTAAGATATGTATGCGTTGTCCCCTAGGCTACGTTTAGCAGAACTCATAGAACATGCAGATTAGCATGTCATAGCTTTCCCATAAACAGATCCTCCTAGTTCCAGTTAAGACCCCCTGACACACATCACGTGCTTGAGAAACAGTGTTAAGGATTTGTGATTATCCTGAAGGAACAATAAAAGCGGGAGCAAAGAAGAGCAAAGGGTCTTCGTCTCTGAGCGATGAACCCCCCCTGCCTTTCCCTCTCTTTCATGGCAAAGTTCGGAGTCCTCTTTCATCCTTCGGTACAGAGGTTGCTGGCCATTCCCGGCAAACAAAATTAAAAGTTGGTATTTTTGAAAAATTAGTAAAACTGATAAGCCCTCCCTGAAGATGGATGGAGGATAAAAAGAAAAATTATCAATGTCAAGAAAAAGGGAGACATCATTACAAACCCAACTGAAATCAAAAAGTTATGAGAACACTATATAAAAAACACACCAATACATTTGGCAATTTGGATGAAACGAACAAATGCTTTAAAAATACGTAACTTTAGCAAACCTGACATACACACAAATTGTAGAAGACAAACAGAACAAATGCTGCTGGCTGGCAGTTCTCAATGACAGATCTTCCCGAGACTCTGCATGGTCACAGGAAGACGGTACAGAGACACCGGGGCTTATCACAAGACAGGGCTAATGGCAGGTGATTGGAAAATGGTTCAAGGACACTGTGGTTTTGCTGGGGAATGGATACAGACAATCCTATGACTGGTATCCTAATAATGTTTATCTAGGAGGGGAAAGAAGTGGAGGAGAACTACATAATTGATTTAAAAAAAAAAACTAAAGCAGTAGTCACTCCAATTAGCTGGAATGCTAATGTGATACGGGATGCACTCTTGTTTGGGGATGCGACTTGAGTACGGTCACGGCGCAGCCTTTGGGGTGCTGGTGCTGAGAAATGACTCACGTTCAACAGGGGAACACCGAAGCCAGGCTGTGGGAGCCAGTCCAGCCCACAGGACTCAGGCACCTCTTCTGTTTCGCATTTACGCAACAGACAATACAAGCAAAACCTATCTATGGTGTTGTAAGTTGGAAACACGGTTACCCCTATGGGGGAGCGTGGTAAACAGGGGGCTTCTGGAGTGCACATCAAGTTCTAGATCTTGACCTGGGTACCTACACAGGTGTATTGTTTGTAAAAATTCATAAACTGCACACACACATACTTCAATAAAATCTTACAACTGAAAAATACCTGGTTTTCTCGGGTGAATAGGACTAGTCAGGAGGAGGGGAGGGACAGAACACTACTGCCTTCTGTACTATTTGGTTTTGTAAACTGTGCATGTTTTATTTTGACCTATAATTTTAAAAAATTTCAAAGTAAATCGTTCATTGTCTAAACAGGACCCTTGGACTTAATCCGACGTCTTACCATTAGAAACGATCAGACAAGGAACTATAAAGGCCTACATGGTCCAAATGGCATCAGGCCTCGATTTACACCGGAGTTAACCTACAGAGTTCATGGAGAAGTTCATTTTGACCATTTTCTCTTTGGGACACAAAACTGTCAGTGTACTTTTGGGAACCCCAGAGACACAATGATTGGATACAAGTACAAGATTTGGTCTCCTGCTCTCTTTCCAGCGAAAGTCCGAACTGACATGTTTATTATCTTGGTTCTGAACCTGGATCAGGTTTGAGAATTGGGTTTGGTTTGGTTTAGTCAATGTTTATAATAGATACAGACATTGTATCTGTTTCCAGGTCCAAACTCTTTGGAACTATATTATCATCTGATCTAGATAAATCCAAGTACCATGTGAACTGCCACCTAGGTCCAAACATTCCATTACATGGATAACATTTTGGTAATGGTCTCTCCTGACAAAACTGCTCACACTCTATTGAATACCATTCCAGGCTGACTAGCTAAAGATGAATAGGATCTAAGTGAGGACAAATACAAAACCCTACCAACCAAATAACCAAACTGACACTGCCCAAGGAGACAGCACACACAGCCCATTAAGAATAAACTGCTGTCTTTACAGTCACTGTACACAACCAGAAAGAGTAATGATTACCTTCTTGGCCCATCAGAAGCAGCATATTCCATACCTGGAATTTTTACTATTGCCTATTCATCTGGTCAACAAACGTGTGCCCAGGTTTGAATGGCAACTCTTGCAAGGTTGCAAAGGGCAACCTTGGAAGGAATCCAAGCAATTATAACTCAATCATTGCCTGTGACCCCTCTACTCTCCAGGTGCACAGAATTACTGATGTCTGCAAATAATCGCAGGTACCAAAATCCTAAGGAATGCTACAGCCATCCACTATCCATAGGTAAAATTTCTGGCAATCCATAGCATTGAGTATTCCGTACAATGAGCTGACCTCGGGTAGTGTTTCCGGCAACAGAGCATGTCACAGAGAGGCTTACTGAAACAGATCAGTACAGGGATTGATAGGTTGGAACTAGAGGAGCTTGACCTCAGCACTACTGGCAACTTGTGCTGGAAAATTATTTCTTGTGAGGAGATGCCCTGTGCATTTTAGGGTGGCCCTGGCATAGACCTCCCAACTGTGATAACCCCAGGGGGACAAAATCACTCCTGTTAGAGAAACACTGGAATGGCTGTATTCAGGCCATGGGACCATCCAGATCCAACTTGGCTCCACAGACATACCCATATGGAGAACAACCCATTAGAAAGACATACAACAATGAATCACAAACTTAATCTCTATGTCGCACATACATAAGCCCGGATGAAGCAACCATGACTAAAAGGAAGCATCTGGACTAAAAAGCCAACCACAATGTTCAGCCATCATCTCTACTCTAATCGCTGATCCATACTCAAGCCCAACGTGGAAATGAAATAACCATAAAGGACTGGAATGATTAACGACACTGTTAGTGAAACTTGAACTATTTGCCAATTACACGAGCCTCTCCCTAGACGACTTCTAAGTAGCTAGCTGATCCCGCATCTTCAATTACGTACCAACACCACATCGACCTTCTGCATGGCTGAGTGACTAGCACACATGAATCAGGAAGTAAAACAACAACGAGAACTTGAAAAAGAACTGTGCCTTGCCATTCCTTTCGATCAGGACACATGTGAGGCGATTGTTGGAACAGCATAAATGTGAGGAGGAAAAGTCTATTCTAACCCTGTTATTTGTGCCGACTTTGACCTCAGTATGAAGAAAGGCAGTTCATATTGCTCAGATTAGGGACACGGGGATGTAAATGAGACTGGACACAGACTCTGTCTGACGTGGTTCTAGGATGACCATCCTTTGTCCCCAAAGGAAATGCATGATGACAAAATGGCAATTCATGAGCAACTCAACACTCTGGAAAAGGACAATCAGAAGTATACTCAAAGATGGCAAAGAACTTCCACTACTGTGATACAGATATGTCCAACCCTGGGGGGTAGGGAGGAAAAATAAGGTAAGGGCAGAGATTGACGCTCTTTTCCTAATTCTGAAATAAACAAATTAACCCAAACAGCCCTACACAACCATCTGGAATAGTGGTTCATAATGTGAACCAATCAGGATGTGAAATATGTAACTTGGCACCAGATCCAACTTCAAGGGACCTTACCTTGTCAACACCCATTCTCAGACAGATGGCCACTAATTACTGCCAAAGATACTGCTAAAACCTGACACCAATCACAGCTGATAGGGACTCATATTTAATGAGCCATCAAGGGCCAAATATAGACTGAAGGAAGTCAAATCCAGATGGCCCTCAAGCTTCATTTCCACCTCCCCTGTGAGAGAGCACAGCCCCCAAAAACAAATAATCCAGTTAAGAAATAGGCAGAAGACATGATCAGACATTTCCCAAAAACATACAAATGGCCAACAGACACATGAAAAGATGCTCAACATTGCTCGGCATCAGGGAAATCCAAATCAAAACCTCCATGAGATACCACCTCACACCCATCAGAATGGCTAAAATTAACAGGTCAGGAAACGACAGATGCTGGCGGGGATGTGGAGAAAGGGGAACCCTCCTACACTGTTGGTGGGAATGCAAGCTGGTGCAGCCACTCTGGAAAACAGTATGGAGGTTCCTCAAGAAGTTGAAAATAGAGCTACCATACGACCCAGCAATTGCACTACTGGGTATTTACCCCAAAGATACAAATGTAGGGATCCGAAGGGGTCCGTGCACCCCGATGTTTATAGCAGCAATGTCCACAATAGCCAAACTGTGGAAAGAGCCAAGATGCCCATCGACAGATGAATGGATAAAGAAGATGTGGTATATATACACAATGGAACATTATGCAGCCATCAAAAGGAATGAGATCTTGCCATTTGCAACGACGTGGATGGAACTGGAGGGTGTTATGCTGAGCGAAATAAGTCTGTTAGAGAAAAACAAATATCATCTGTTTTCACTCATACATAGAATTTAAGAAACAAACCAGGTGAACATATGGGGAGGGGAGGAAGGGGATAGGGAAATAAACAGTAAGACCCTCTTAACGACTGAGAACAAACCGAGGGTTGATAGAGGGCAGTGGGCGGGGGATGGGCTAGACAGGGGGTGGGCATCAAGGAGGCAGTTGTTGTGATGAGCACTGGGTGTTGTATGTAAGTGAGGAATCACTGAATTCTACCTCAGAAACCAGTATTGCCTTGTATATTAACTAATTAGAGTTTAAATAAAAAATTAAAAGGGAAAAAAAAGATAGCAAGAGCTAGCTCCACAGATCTGAGTTAGTACCGGTAAGGAACAGAATGACTGAGAGCAGAGAATGCAGTCTGGAAGGTAGCTCCAGGTTGCAAAGGCAAAAGTCCCACTACTAGAGGTCTCTTCACAACACATCAGCCACTGCCAGGCCACACGTGCTCACCTGTGAGTTAACAAGCGATCCATGAATGCATTTTTTGCTCTGCTTCTGATTTGCCCCAATAACTCCAATTTCTATTTCAAGCTTGCAGAGTTAGCATAATCTTGTGGTGCTAGCACCATGCATGGTGTAAATACATGCGTGTACA